>NW_026948335.1:0-47309 GCF_035149785.1 Candoia aspera
TACCCCGGGGTCAGGAATACCTAACGGGGCGAGCCAGGCGGAATCAGGTCGAATGCAAAAATGAACACCGCCATGAGATTCGGGGTGGAATGTAAGGGTTAGGAGTGCTTTTGCATGCTGGATTTGGGACGGCACAATTTCTGGCCCAGAAATCAAAAAATTCCTGACCCCGGGTCAGGAAAACCTCACGGGGCGAGGCACGCGGAATCAGGCCGAATGCAAAAATGAACACCGCCATGAGATTCGGGGTGGAATGTGAGGTTTAGGAGTCCTTTTGCATGCTGGATTTGGAACGGCACAATTTTTGGCCCAGAAATCAAAAAATTCCTGACCCCGGGGTCCGGAAAACCTCACGAGGCGAGCCAGGCAGAATCAGGCCGAATGCAAAAATGAACACCGCCATGAGATTCGGGGTGGAATGTGAGGGTTAGGAGTGCTTTTGCATGCTGGATTTGGACGGCACAATTTCTGGCCCAGAAATCAAAAATTCCTGACCCCGGGGTCAGAAAAACCTCACGGGGCGAGCCAGGCGGAATCAGGCCGAATGCAAAAATGAACACCGCCATGAGATTCGGGGTGGAATGTGAGGGTGAGGAGTCCTTTTGCATGCTGGATTTGGACCGGCACAATTTTTGGACCAGAAATCAAAAAATTCCTGACCCCGGGGTCAGGAAAACCTCACGAGGCGAGCCAGGCGGAATCAGGCCGAATGCAAAAATGAACACCGCCATGAGATTCGGGGTGGAATGTGAGGGTTAGGAGTGCTTTTGCATGCTGGATTTGGGACGGCACAATTTCTGGCCCAGAAATCAAAAAATTCCTGACCCCGGGGTCAGGAAAACCTAACGGGGCGAGGCACGCGGAATCAGGCCGAATGCAAAAATGAACACCGCCATGAGATTCGGGGTGGAATGTGAGGGTTAGGAGTCCTTTTGCATGCTGGATTTGGAACGGCACAATTTTTGGCCCAGAAATCAAAAATTCCTGACCCCGGGGTCCGGAAAACCTCACGGGGCGAGCCAGGCGGAATCAGGCCGAATGCAAAAATGAACACCGCCATGAGATTCGGGGTGGAATGTGAGGGTTAGGAGTGCTTTTGCATGCTGGATTTGGGATGGCAAAATTTTTGGCCCAGAAATCAAAAAATTCCTGACCCCGGGGTCAGGAAAACCTAACGGGGCGAGCAGGCGGAATCAGGTCGAATGCAAAAATGAACACCGCCATGAGATTCGGGGTGGAATGTTAGGGTTAGGAGTGCTTTTGCATGCTGGATTTGGGACGGCACAATTTTTGGCCCAGAAATCAAAAATTCCTGACCCCGGGGTCAGGAAAACCTCACGGGGTGAGCCAGGCGGAATCAGGCCGAATGCAAAAATGAACACCGCCATGAGATTCGGGGTGGAATGTTAGGGTTAGGAGTGCTTTTGCATGCTGGATTTGGGACGGCACAATTTTTGTCCCAGAAATCAAAAAATTCCTGACCCCGGGGTCAGGAAAACCTCACGGGGCGAGCCAGGCGGAATCAGGCCGAATGCAAATATGAAAACCGCCATGAGATTCGGGGTGGAATGTAAGGGTTAGGAGTGCTTTTGCATGCTGGATTTGGGACGGCACAATTTCTGGCCCAGAAATCAAAAAATTCCTGACCCCGGGGTCAGGAAAACCTCACGGGGCGAGGCACGCAGAATCAGGCCGAATGCAAAAATGAACACCGCCATGAGATTCGGGGTGGAATGTGAGGGTTAGGAGTCCTTTTGCATGCTGGATTTGGAACGGCACAATTTTTGGCCCAGAAATCAAAAAATTCCTGACCCCGGGGTCCGGAAAACCTCACGAGGCGAGCCAGGCAGAATCAGGCCGAATGCAAAAATGAACACCGCCGTGAGATTCGGGGTGGAATGTGAGGGTTAGGAGTGCTTTTGCATGCTGGATTTGGGACGGCACAATTTCTGGCCCAGAAATCAAAAAATTCCTGACCCCGGGGTCAGGAAAACCTCACGGGGCGAGACCGGCGGAATCAGGCCGAATGCAAAAATGAACACCGCCATGAGATTCGGGGTGGAATGTGAGGGTTAGGAGTGCTTTTGCATGCTGGATTTGGGATGGCCAAATTTTTGGCCCAGAAATCAAAAAATTCCTGACCCCGGGGTCAGGAAAACCTAACGGGGCGAGCCAGGCGGAATCAGGTCGAATGCAAAAATGAACACCGCCATGAGATTCGGGGTGGAATGTTAGGGTTAGGAGTGCTTTTGCATGCTGGATTTGGGACGGCACAATTTCTGGCCCAGAAATCAAAAAATTCCTGACCCCGGGGTCAGGAAAACCTCACGGGGCGAGGCACGCGGAATCAGGCCGAATGCAAAAATGAACACCGCCATGAGATTCGGGGTGGAATGTGAGGTTTAGGAGTCCTTTTGCATGCTGGATTTGGAACGGCACAATTTTTGGCCCAGAAATCAAAAAATTCCTGACCCCGGGGTCCGGAAAACCTCACGAGGCGAGCCAGGCAGAATCAGGCCGAATGCAAAATGAACACCGCCATGAGATTCGGGGTGGAATGTGAGGGTTAGGAGTGCTTTTGCATGCTGGATTTGGGACGGCACAATTTCTGGCCCAGAAATCAAAAAATTCCTGACCCCGGGGTCAGGAAAACCTCACGGGCGAGGCACGCGGAATCAGGCCGAATGCAAAAATGAACACCGCCATGAGATTCGGGGTGGAATGTGAGGGTTAGGAGTCCTTTTGCATGCCGGATTTGGAACGGCACAATTTTTGGCCCAGAAATCAAAAAATTCCTGACCCCGGGGTCCGGAAAACCTCACGGGGCGAGCCAGGCGAATCAGGCCGAATGCAAAAATGAACACCGCCATGAGATTCGGGGTGGAATGTGAGGGTTAGGAGTGCTTTTGCATGCTGGATTTGGGACGGCACAATTTTTGGCCCAGAAATCAAAAATTCCTGACCCCGGGGTCAGGAAAACCTCACGGGGCGAGCCAGGCGGAATCAGGCCGAATGCAAAAATGAACACCGCCATGAGATTCGGGGTGGAATGTTAGGGTTAGGAGTGCTTTTGCATGCTGGATTTGGGACGGCACAATTTTTGTCCAGAAATCAAAAAATTCTGACCCCGGGGTCAGGAAAACCTCACGGGGCGAGCCAGGCGGAATCAGGCCGAATGCAAAAATGAACACCGCCATGAGATTCGGGGTGGAATGTAAGGGTTAGGAGTGCTTTTGCATGCTGGATTTGGACGGCACAATTTCTGGCCCAGAAATCAAAAAATTCCTGACCCCGGGGTCAGGAAAACCTCAGGGGGCGAGGCACGCGGAATCAGGCCGAATGCAAATATGAACACCGCCATGAGATTCGGGGTGGAATGTGAGGTTTAGGAGTCCTTTTGCATGCTGGATTTGGAACGGCACAATTTTTGGCCCAGAAATCAAAAAATTCCTGACCCCGGGGTCCGGAAAACCTCACGAGGCGAGCCAGGCAGAATCAGGCCGAATGCAAAAATGAACACGGCCATGAGATTCGGGGTGGAATGTGAGGGTTAGGAGTGCTTTTGCATGATGGATTTGGGACGGCACAATTTCTGGCCCAGAAATCAAAAAATTCCTCACCCCGGGGTCAGGAAAACCTCACGGGGCGAGCCAGGCGGAATCAGGCCGAATGCAAAAATGAACACCGCCATGAGATTCGGGGTGGAATGTGAGGTTTAGGAGTCCTTTTGCATGCTGGATTTGGAACGGCACAATTTTTGGCCCAGAAATCAAAAATTCCTGACCCCGGGGTCAGGAAAACCTCACGGAGCGAGCCAGGCGGAATCAGGCCGAATGCAAAAATGAACACCGCCATGAGATTCGGGGTGGAATGTGAGGGTTAGGAGTGCTTTTGCATGCTGGATTTGGGACGGCACAATTTTTGTCCCAGAAATCAAAAAATTCCTGACCCCGGGGTCAGGAAAACCTCACGGGGCGAGCCAGGCGGAATCAGGCCGAATGCAAAAATGAACACCGCCATGAGATTCGGGGTGGAATGTAAGGGTTAGGAGTGCTTTTGCATGCTGGATTTGGGACGGCACAATTTCTGGCCCAGAAATCAAAAAATTCCTGACCCCGGGGTCCGGAAAACCTCACGAGGCGAGCCAGGCGGAATCAGGCCGAATGCAAAAATGAACACCGCCATGAGATTCGGGTGGAATGTGAGGGTTAGGAGTGCTTTTGCATGCTGGATTTGGGACGGCACAATTTCTGGCCCAGAATTCAAAAATTCCTGACCCCGGGGTCAGGAAAACCTCACGGGGTGAGCCAGGCGGAATCAGGCCGAATGCAAAAATGAACACCGCCATGAGATTCGGGGTGGAATGTGAGGTTTAGGAGTCCTTTTGCATGCTGGATTTGGAACGGCACAATTTTTGGCCCAGAAATCAAAAAATCCTGACCCCGGGGTCAGGAAAACCTCACGGAGCGAGCCAGGCGGAATCAGGCCGAATGCAAAAATGAACACCGCCATGAGATTCGGGGTGGAATGTAAGGGTTAGGAGTGCTTTTGCATGCTGGATTTGGGACGGCACAATTTCTGGCCCAGAAATCAAAAATTCCTGACCCCGGGGTCAAGAAAACCTCACGGGGCGAGGCACGCGGAATCAGGCCGAATGCAAAAATGAACACCGCCATGAGATTCGGGGTGGAATGTGAGGGTTAGGAGTCCTTTTGCATGCTGGATTTGGAACGGCACAATTTTTCGCCCAGAAATCAAAAAATTCCTGACCCCGGGGTCCGGAAAACCTCACGAGGCGAGCCAGGCGGAATCAGGCCGAATGCAAAAATGAACACCGCCATGAGATTCGGGGTGGAATGTGAGGGTCAGGAGTGCTTTTGCATGCTGGATTTGGGACGGCACAATTTTTGGCCCAGAAATCAAAAAATTCCTGACCCCGGGGTCAGGAAAACCTCACGGGACGAGGCACGCGGAATCAGGCTGAATGCAAAAATGAACACCGCCATGAGATTCGGGGTGGAATGTGAGGGTTAGGAGTGTTTTTGCATGCTGTATTTGTGACGGCACAATTTCTGGCCCAGAAATCAAAAAATTCCTGACCCCGGGGTCAGGAAAACCTCACGGGGCGAGCCAGGCGGAATCAGGTCGAATGCAAAAATGAACACCGCCATGAGATTCGGGGTGGAATGTTAGGGTTAGGAGTGCTTTTGCATGCTGGATTTGGACGGCACAATTTTTGGCCCAGAAATCAAAAAATTCCTGACCCCGGGGTCAGGAAAACCTCACGGGGCAAGCCAGGCGGAATCAGGTCGAATGCAAAAATGAACACCGCCATGAGATTCGGGGTGGAATGTTAGGGTTAGGAGTGCTTTTGCATGCTGGATTTGGGACGGCACAATTTCTGGCCCAGAAATCAAAAAATTCCTGACCCCGGGGTCAGGAAAACCTCATGGTGCGAGGCACGCGGAATCAGGCCGAATGCAAAAATGAACACCGCCATGAGATTCGGGGTGGAATGTGAGGTTTAGGAGTCCTTTTGCATGCTGGATTTGGAACGGCACAATTTTTGGCCAGAAATCAAAAAATTCCTGACCCCGGGGTCCGGAAAACCTCACGAGGCGAGCCAGGCAGAATCAGGCCGAATGCAAAAATGAACACGGCCATGAGATTCGGGGTGGAATGTGAGGGTTAGGAGTGCTTTTGCATGATGGATTTGGGACGGCACAATTTCTGGCCCAGAAATCAAAAAATTCCTGACCCCGGGGTCAGGAAAACCTCACGGGGCGAGCCAGGCGGAATCAGGCCGAATGCAAAAATGAACACCGCCATGAGATTCGGGGTGGAATGTGAGGTTTAGGAGTCCTTTTGCATGCTGGATTTGGAACGGCACAATTTTTGGCCCAGAAATCAAAAATTCCTGACCCCGGGGTCAGGAAAACCTCACGGAGCGAGCCAGGCGGAATCAGGCCGAATGCAAAAATGAACACCGCCATGAGATTCGGGGTGGAATGTGAGGGTTAGGAGTGCTTTTGCATGCTGGATTTGGGACGGCACAATTTTTGTCCCAGAAATCAAAAAATTCCTGACCCCGGGGTCAGGAAAACCTCACGGGGCGAGCCAGGCGGAATCAGGCCGAATGCAAAAATGAACACCGCCATGAGATTCGGGGTGGAATGTAAGGGTTAGGAGTGCTTTTGCATGCTGGATTTGGGACGGCACAATTTCTGGCCCAGAAATCAAAAAATTCCTGACCCCGGGGTCAGGAAAACCTCACGGGGCGAGGCACGCGGAATCAGGCCGAATGCAAAAATGAACACCGCCATGAGATTCGGGGTGGAATGTGAGGGTTAGGAGTCCTTTTGCATGCTGGATTTGGAACGGCACAATTTTTGGCCCAGAAATCAAAAAATTCCTGACCCCGGGGTCCGGAAAACCTCACGAGGCGAGCCAGGCGGAATCAGGCCGAATGCAAAAATGAACACCGCCATGAGATTCGGGGTGGAATGTGAGGGTTAGGAGTGCTTTTGCATGCTGGATTTGGGACGGCACAATTTCTGGCCCAGAATTCAAAAAATTCCTGACCCCGGGGTCAGGAAAACCTCACGGGGTGAGCCAGGCGGAATCAGGCCGAATGCAAAAATGAACACCGCCATGAGATTCGGGGTGGAATGTGAGGTTTAGGAGTCCTTTTGCATGCTGGATTTGGAACGGCACAATTTTTGGCCCAGAAATCAAAAAATCCTGACCCCGGGGTCAGGAAAACCTCACGGAGCGAGCCAGGCGGAATCAGGCCGAATGCAAAAATGAACACCGCCATGAGATTCGGGGTGGAATGTAAGGGTTAGGAGTGCTTTTGCATGCTGGATTTGGGACGGCACAATTTCTGGCCCAGAAATCAAAAAATTCCTGACCCCGGGGTCAAGAAAACCTCACGGGGCGAGGCACGCGGAATCAGGCCGAATGCAAAAATGAACACCGCCATGAGATTCGGGGTGGAATGTGAGGGTTAGGAGTCCTTTTGCATGCTGGATTTGGAACGGCACAATTTTTCGCCCAGAAATCAAAAAATTCCTGACCCCGGGGTCCGGAAAACCTCACGAGGCGAGCCAGGCGGAATCAGGCCGAATGCAAAAATGAACACCGCCATGAGATTCGGGGTGGAATGTGAGGGTCAGGAGTGCTTTTGCATGCTGGATTTGGGACGGCACAATTTTTGGCCCAGAAATCAAAAAATTCCTGACCCCGGGGTCAGGAAAACCTCACGGGACGAGGCACGCGGAATCAGGCGGAATGCAAAAATGAACACCGCCATGAGATTCGGGGTGGAATGTGAGGGTTAGGAGTTTTTTTGCATGCTGTATTTGTGACGGCACAATTTCTGGCCCAGAAATCAAAAAATTCCTGACCCCGGGGTCAGGAAAACCTCACGGGGCGAGCCAGGCGGAATCAGGTCGAATGCAAAAATGAACACCGCCATGAGATTCGGGTGGAATGTTAGGGTTAGGAGTGCTTTTGCATGCTGGATTTGGGACGGCACAATTTTTGGCCCAGAAATCAAAAAATTCCTGACCCCGGGGTCAGGAAAACCTCACGGGGCAAGCCAGGCGGAATCAGGTCGAATGCAAAAATGAACACCGCCATGAGATTCGGGGTGGAATGTTAGGGTTAGGAGTGCTTTTGCATGCTGGATTTGGGACGGCACAATTTCTGGCCCAGAAATCAAAAAATTCCTGACCCCGGGGTCAGGAAAACCTCATGGTGCGAGGCACGCGGAATCAGGCCGAATGCAAAAATGAACACCGCCATGAGATTCGGGGTGGAATGTGAGGGTTAGGAGTCCTTTGGCATGCTGGATTTGGAACGGCACAATTTTGGCCCAGAAATCAAAAAATTCCTGACCCCGGGGTCAGGAAAACCTAACGAGGCGAGCCAGGCGGAATCAGGCCGAATGCAAAAATGAACACCGCCATGAGATTCGGGGTGGAATGTGAGGTTTAGGAGTGCTTTTGCATGTTAGATTTGGGACGGCACAATTTTTGTCCCAATAATCAAAAAATTCCTGACCCCGGGGTCAGGAAAACCTCCCGAGGCGAGCCAGGCGGAATCAGGCCGAATGCAGAAATGAACACCGCCATGAGATTCGGGGTGGAATGTGAGGGTTAGGAGTGTTTTTGCATGCTGTATTTGTGACGGCACAATTTCTGGCCCAGAAATCAAAAAATTCCTGACCCCGGGGTCAGGAAAACCTCACGGGGCGAGCCAGGCGGAATCAGGCCGAATGCAAAAATGAACACCGCCATGAGATTCGGGGTGGAATGTGAGGTTTAGGAATCCTTTTGCATGCTGGATTTGGAACGGCACAATTTTTGGCCCAGAAATCAAAAAATTCCTGACCCCGGGGTCAGGAAAACCTCACGGGACGAGGCACGCGGAATCAGGCTGAATGCAAAAATGAACACCGCCATGAGATTCGGGGTGGAATGTGAGGGTTAGGAGTGTTTTTGCATGCTGTATTTGTGACGGCACAATTTTTGGCCCAGAAATCAAAAAATTCCTGACCCCGGGGTCAGGAAAACCTCACGGGGCGAGCCAGGCGGAATCAGGTCGAATGCAAAAATGAACACCGCCATGAGATTCGGTGTGGAATGTTATGGTTCGGAGTGCTTTTGCATGCTGGATTTGGTACGGCACAATTTTTGGCTCAGAAATCAAAAAATTCCTGACCCCGGGGTCAGGAAAACCTCACGGGGCGAGCCCGGCGGAATCAGGCCGAATGCAAAAATGAACAGCGCCATGAGATTCGGGGTGGAATGTAAGGGTTAGGAGTGCTTTTGCATGCTGGATTTGGGACGGCACAATTTTTGGCCCAGAAATCAAAAAATTCCTGACCCCGGGGTCAGGAAAACGTCACGGGGCGAGCCAGGCGGAATCAGGTCGAATGCAAAAATGAACACCGCCATGAGATTCGGGGTGGAATGTGAGGGTTAGGAGTGTTTTTGCATGCTGGATTTGGGACGGCACAATTTTTGGCCCAGAAATCAAAAGATTCCTGACCCCGGGGTCAGGAAAACCTCACGGGGCGAGCCAGGCGGAATCAGGTCGAATGCAAAAATGAACACCGCCATGAGATTCGGTGTGGAATGTTATGGTTCGGAGTGCTTTTGCATGCTGGATTTGGTACGGCACAATTTTTGGCTCAGAAATCAAAAAATTCCTGACCCCGGGGTCAGGAAAACCTCACGGGGCGAGCCCGGCGGAATCAGGCCGAATGCAAAAATGAACAGCGCCATGAGATTCGGGGTGGAATGTAAGGGTTAGGAGTGCTTTTGCATGCTGGATTTGGGACGGCACAATTTTTGGCCCAGAAATCAAAAAATTCCTGACCCCGGGGTCAGGAAAACGTCACGGGGCGAGCCAGGCGGAATCAGGTCGAATGCAAAAATGAACACCGCCATGAGATTCGGGGTGGAATGTGAGGGTTAGGAGTGTTTTTGCATGCTGGATTTGGGACGGCACAATTTTTGGCCCAGAAATCCAAAAATTCCTGACCCCGGGGTCAGGAAAACCTCATGGTGCGAGGCACGCGGAATCAGGCCGAATGCAAAAATGAACACCGCCATGAGATTCGGGGTGGAATGTGAGGGTTAGGAGTCCTTTGGCATGCTGGATTTGGAACGGCACAATTTTTGGCCCAGAAATCAAAAAATTCCTGACCCCGGGGTCAGGAAAACCTAACGAGGCGAGCCAGGCGGAATCAGGCCGAATGCAAAAATGAACACCGCCATGAGATTCGGGGTGGAATGTGAGGTTTAGGAGTGCTTTTGCATGTTAGATTTGGGACGGCACAATTTTTGTCCCAATAATCAAAAAATTCCTGACCCCGGGGTCAGGAAAACCTCCCGAGGCGAGCCAGGCGGAATCAGGCCGAATGCAGAAATGAACACCGCCATGAGATTCGGGGTGGAATGTGAGGGTTAGGAGTGTTTTTGCATGCTGTATTTGTGACGGCACAATTTCTGGCCCAGAAATCAAAAAATTCCTGACCCCGGGGTCAGGAAAACCTCACGGGGCGAGCCAGGCGGAATCAGGCCGAATGCAAAAATGAACACCGCCATGAGATTCGGGGTGGAATGTGAGGTTTAGGAATCCTTTTGCATGCTGGATTTGGAACGGCACAATTTTTGGCCCAGAAATCAAAAAATTCCTGACCCCGGGGTCAGGAAAACCTCACGGGACGAGGCACGCGGAATCAGGCTGAATGCAAAAATGAACACCGCCATGAGATTCGGGGTGGAATGTGAGGGTTAGGAGTGTTTTTGCATGCTGTATTTGTGACGGCACAATTTTTGGCCCAGAAATCAAAAAATTCCTGACCCCGGGGTCAGGAAAACCTCACGGGGCGAGCCAGGCGGAATCAGGTCGAATGCAAAAATGAACACCGCCATGAGATTCGGTGTGGAATGTTATGGTTCGGAGTGCTTTTGCATGCTGGATTTGGTACGGCACAATTTTTGGCTCAGAAATCAAAAAATTCCTGACCCCGGGGTCAGGAAAACCTCACGGGGCGAGCCCGGCGGAATCAGGCCAAATGCAAAAATGAACAGCGCCATGAGATTCGGGGTGGAATGTAAGGGTTAGGAGTGCTTTTGCATGCTGGATTTGGGACGGCACAATTTTTGGCCCAGAAATCAAAAAATTCCTGACCCCGGGGTCAGGAAAACGTCACGGGGCGAGCCAGGCGGAATCAGGTCGAATGCAAAAATGAACACCGCCATGAGATTCGGGGTGGAATGTGAGGGTTAGGAGTGTTTTTGCATGCTGGATTTGGGACGGCACAATTTTTGGCCCAGAAATCAAAAAATTCCTGACCCCGGGGTCAGGAAAACCTCACGGGGCGAGCCAGGCGGAATCAGGTCGAATGCAAAAATGAACACCGCCATGAGATTCGGTGTGGAATGTTATGGTTCGGAGTGCTTTTGCATGCTGGATTTGGTACGGCACAATTTTTGGCTCAGAAATCAAAAAATTCCTGACCCCGGGGTCAGGAAAACCTCACGGGGCGAGCCCGGCGGAATCAGGCCGAATGCAAAAATGAACAGCGCCATGAGATTCGGGGTGGAATGTAAGGGTTAGGAGTCCTTTTGCATGCTGGATTTGGAACGGCACAATTTTTGGCCCAGAAATCAAAAAATTCCTGACCCCGGGGTCCGGAAAACCTCACGAGGCGAGCCAGGCGGAATCAGGCCGAATGCAAAAATGAACACCGCCATGAGATTCGGGGTGGAATGTGAGGGTAAGGAGTGCTTTTGCATGCTGGATTTGGGACGGCACAATTTTTGGCCCAGAAATCAAAAAATTCCTGACCCCGGGGTCAGGAAAACCTCACGGGACGAGGCACGCGGAATCAGGCTGAATGCAAAAATGAACACCGCCATGAGATTCGGGGTGGAATGTGAGGGTTAGGAGTCCTTTTGCATGCTGGATTTGGAACGGCACAATTTTTGGCTCAGAAATCAAAAAATTCCTGACCCCGGGGTCAGGAAAACCTCACGGGGCGAGCCCGGCGGAATCAGGCCGAATGCAAAAATGAACAGCGCCATGAGATTCGGGGTGGAATGTAAGGGTTAGGAGTCCTTTTGCATGCTGGATTTGGAACGGCACAATTTTTGGCCCAGAAATCAAAAAATTCCTGACCCCGGGGTCCGGAAAACCTCACGAGGCGAGCCAGGCGGAATCAGGCCGAATGCAAAAATGAACACCGCCATGAGATTCGGGGTGGAATGTGAGGGTAAGGAGTGCTTTTGCATGCTGGATTTGGGACGGCACAATTTTTGGCCCAGAAATCAAAAAATTCCTGACCCCGGGGTCAGGAAAACGTCACGGGGCGAGCCAGGCGGAATCAGGTCGAATGCAAAAATGAACACCGCCATGAGATTCGGGGTGGAATGTGAGGGTTAGGAGTGTTTTTGCATGCTGGATTTGGGACGGCACAATTTTTGGCCCAGAAATCCAAAAATTCCTGACCCCGGGGTCAGGAAAACCTCACGGGGCGAGCCAGGCGGAATCAGGCCGAATGCAGAAATGAACACCGCCATGAGATTCGGGGTGGAATGTGAGGGTTAGGAGTGTTTTTGCATGCTGTATTTGTGACGGCACAATTTCTGGCCCAGAAATCAAAAAATTCCTGACCCCGGGGTCAGGAAAACCTCACGGGGCGAGCCAGGCGGAATCAGGCCGAATGCAAAAATGAACACCGCCATGAGATTCGGGGTGGAATGTGAGGTTTAGGAATCCTTTTGCATGCTGGATTTGGAACGGCACAATTTTTGGCCCAGAAATCAAAAAATTCCTGACCCCGGGGTCAGGAAAACCTCACGGGACGAGGCACGCGGAATCAGGCTGAATGCAAAAATGAACACCGCCATGAGATTCGGGGTGGAATGTGAGGGTTAGGAGTGTTTTTGCATGCTGTATTTGTGACGGCACAATTTTTGGCCCAGAAATCAAAAAATTCCTGACCCCGGGGTCAGGAAAACCTCACGGGGCGAGCCAGGCGGAATCAGGTCGAATGCAAAAATGAACACCGCCATGAGATTCGGTGTGGAATGTTATGGTTCGGAGTGCTTTTGCATGCTGGATTTGGTACGGCACAATTTTTGGCTCAGAAATCAAAAAATTCCTGACCCCGGGGTCAGGAAAACCTCACGGGGCGAGCCCGGCGGAATCAGGCCAAATGCAAAAATGAACAGCGCCATGAGATTCGGGGTGGAATGTAAGGGTTAGGAGTGCTTTTGCATGCTGGATTTGGGACGCACAATTTTTGGCCCAGAAATCAAAAAATTCCTGACCCCGGGGTCAGGAAAACCTCACGGGGCGAGCCAGGCGGAATCAGGCCGAATGCAAAAATGAACACCGCCATGAGATTCGGGGTGGAATGTGAGGGTTAGGAGTCCTTTTGCATGCTGGATTTGGAACGGCACAATTTTTGGCCCAGAAATCAAAAAATTCCTGACCCCGGGGTCAGGAAAACCTCACGGGACGAGGCACGCGGAATCAGGCTGAATGCAAAAATGAACACCGCCATGAGATTCGGGGTGGAATGTGAGGGTTAGGAGTGTTTTTGCATGCTGTATTTGTGACGGCACAATTTTTGGCCCAGAAATCAAAAAATTCCTGACCCCGGGGTCAGGAAAACCTCACGGGGCGAGCCAGGCGGAATCAGGTCGAATGCAAAAATGAACACCGCCATGAGATTCGGTGTGGAATGTTATGGTTCGGAGTGCTTTTGCATGCTGGATTTGGTACGGCACAATTTTTGGCTCAGAAATCAAAAAATTCCTGACCCCGGGGTCAGGAAAACCTCACGGGGCGAGCCCGGCGGAATCAGGCCAAATGCAAAAATGAACAGCGCCATGAGATTCGGGGTGGAATGTAAGGGTTAGGAGTGCTTTTGCATGCTGGATTTGGGACGGCACAATTTTTGGCCCAGAAATCAAAAAATTCCTGACCCCGGGGTCAGGAAAACGTCACGGGGCGAGCCAGGCGGAATCAGGTCGAATGCAAAAATGAACACCGCCATGAGATTCGGGGTGGAATGTGAGGGTTAGGAGTGTTTTTGCATGCTGGATTTGGGACGGCACAATTTTTGGCCCAGAAATCAAAAAATTCCTGACCCCGGGGTCAGGAAAACCTCACGGGGCGAGCCAGGCGGAATCAGGCCGAATGCAAAAATGAACACCGCCATGAGATTCGGGGTGGAATGTGAGGGTTAGGAGTCCTTTTGCATGCTGGATTTGGAACGGCACAATTTTTGGCCCAGAAATCAAAAAATTCCTGACCCCGGGGTCAGGAAAACCTCACGGGACGAGGCACGCGGAATCAGGCTGAATGCAAAAATGAACACCGCCATGAGATTCGGGGTGGAATGTGAGGGTTAGGAGTGTTTTTGCATGCTGTATTTGTGACGGCACAATTTTTGGCCCAGAAATCAAAAAATTCCTGACCCCGGGGTCAGGAAAACCTCACGGGGCGAGCCAGGCGGAATCAGGTCGAATGCAAAAATGAACACCGCCATGAGATTCGGTGTGGAATGTTATGGTTCGGAGTGCTTTTGCATGCTGGATTTGGTACGGCACAATTTTTGGCTCAGAAATCAAAAAATTCCTGACCCCGGGGTCAGGAAAACCTCACGGGGCGAGCCCGGCGGAATCAGGCCAAATGCAAAAATGAACAGCGCCATGAGATTCGGGGTGGAATGTAAGGGTTAGGAGTGCTTTTGCATGCTGGATTTGGGACGGCACAATTTTTGGCCCAGAAATCAAAAAATTCCTGACCCCGGGGTCAGGAAAACGTCACGGGGCGAGCCAGGCGGAATCAGGTCGAATGCAAAAATGAACACCGCCATGAGATTCGGGGTGGAATGTGAGGGTTAGGAGTGTTTTTGCATGCTGGATTTGGGACGGCACAATTTTTGGCCCAGAAATCCAAAAATTCCTGACCCCGGGGTCAGGAAAACCTCACGGGGCGAGCCAGGCGGAATCAGGCCGAATGCAGAAATGAACACCGCCATGAGATTCGGGGTGGAATGTGAGGGTTAGGAGTGTTTTTGCATGCTGTATTTGTGACGGCACAATTTCTGGCCCAGAAATCAAAAAATTCCTGACCCCGGGGTCAGGAAAACCTCACGGGGCGAGCCAGGCGGAATCAGGCCGAATGCAAAAATGAACACCGCCATGAGATTCGGGGTGGAATGTGAGGTTTAGGAATCCTTTTGCATGCTGGATTTGGAACGGCACAATTTTTGGCCCAGAAATCAAAAAATTCCTGACCCCGGGGTCAGGAAAACCTCACGGGACGAGGCACGCGGAATCAGGCTGAATGCAAAAATGAACACCGCCATGAGATTCGGGGTGGAATGTGAGGGTTAGGAGTGTTTTTGCATGCTGTATTTGTGACGGCACAATTTTTGGCCCAGAAATCAAAAAATTCCTGACCCCGGGGTCAGGAAAACCTCACGGGGCGAGCCAGGCGGAATCAGGTCGAATGCAAAAATGAACACCGCCATGAGATTCGGTGTGGAATGTTATGGTTCGGAGTGCTTTTGCATGCTGGATTTGGTACGGCACAATTTTTGGCTCAGAAATCAAAAAATTCCTGACCCCGGGGTCAGGAAAACCTCACGGGGCGAGCCCGGCGGAATCAGGCCAAATGCAAAAATGAACAGCGCCATGAGATTCGGGGTGGAATGTAAGGGTTAGGAGTGCTTTTGCATGCTGGATTTGGGACGGCACAATTTTTGGCCCAGAAATCAAAAAATTCCTGACCCCGGGGTCAGGAAAACCTCACGGGGCGAGCCAGGCGGAATCAGGCCGAATGCAAAAATGAACACCGCCATGAGATTCGGGGTGGAATGTGAGGGTTAGGAGTCCTTTTGCATGCTGGATTTGGAACGGCACAATTTTTGGCCCAGAAATCAAAAAATTCCTGACCCCGGGGTCAGGAAAACCTCACGGGACGAGGCACGCGGAATCAGGCTGAATGCAAAAATGAACACCGCCATGAGATTCGGGGTGGAATGTGAGGGTTAGGAGTGTTTTTGCATGCTGTATTTGTGACGGCACAATTTTAGGCCCAGAAATCAAAAAATTCCTGACCCCGGGGTCAGGAAAACCTCACGGGGCGAGCCCGGCGGAATCAGGTCGAATGCAAAAATGAACACCGCCATGAGATTCGGGGTGGAATGTGAGGGTTAGGAGTGTTTTTGCATGCTGGATTTGGGACGGCACAATTTTTGGCCCAGAAATCAAAAAATTCCTGACCCCGGGGTCAGGAAAACCTCACGGGGCGAGCCAGGCGGAATCAGGTCGAATGCAAAAATGAACACCGCCATGAGATTCGGTGTGGAATGTTATGGTTCGGAGTGCTTTTGCATGCTGGATTTGGTACGGCACAATTTTTGGCTCAGAAATCAAAAAATTCCTGACCCCGGGGTCAGGAAAACCTCACGGGGCGAGCCCGGCGGAATCAGGCCGAATGCAAAAATGAACAGCGCCATGAGATTCGGGGTGGAATGTAAGGGTTAGGAGTGCTTTTGCATGCTGGATTTGGGACGGCACAATTTTTGGCCCAGAAATCAAAAATTCCTGACCCCGGGGTCAGGAAAACGTCACGGGGCGAGCCAGGCGGAATCAGGTCGAATGCAAAAATGAACACCGCCATGAGATTCGGGGTGGAATGTGAGGGTTAGGAGTGTTTTTGCATGCTGGATTTGGGACGGCACAATTTTTGGCCCAGAAATCCAAAAATTCCTGACCCCGGGGTCAGGAAAACCTCACGGGGCGAGCCAGGCGGAATCAGGCCGAATGCAGAAATGAACACCGCCATGAGATTCGGGGTGGAATGTGAGGGTTAGGAGTGTTTTTGCATGCTGTATTTGTGACGGCACAATTTCTGGCCCAGAAATCAAAAAATTCCTGACCCCGGGGTCAGGAAAACCTCACGGGGCGAGCCAGGCGGAATCAGGCCGAATGCAAAAATGAACACCGCCATGAGATTCGGGGTGGAATGTGAGGTTTAGGAATCCTTTTGCATGCTGGATTTGGAACGGCACAATTTTTGGCCCAGAAATCAAAAAATTCCTGACCCCGGGGTCAGGAAAACCTCACGGGACGAGGCACGCGGAATCAGGCTGAATGCAAAAATGAACACCGCCATGAGATTCGGGGTGGAATGTGAGGGTTAGGAGTGTTTTTGCATGCTGTATTTGTGACGGCACAATTTTTGGCCCAGAAATCAAAAAATTCCTGACCCCGGGGTCAGGAAAACCTCACGGGGCGAGCCAGGCGGAATCAGGTCGAATGCAAAAATGAACACCGCCATGAGATTCGGTGTGGAATGTTATGGTTCGGAGTGCTTTTGCATGCTGGATTTGGTACGGCACAATTTTTGGCTCAGAAATCAAAAAATTCCTGACCCCGGGGTCAGGAAAACCTCACGGGGCGAGCCCGGCGGAATCAGGCCAAATGCAAAAATGAACAGCGCCATGAGATTCGGGGTGGAATGTAAGGGTTAGGAGTGCTTTTGCATGCTGGATTTGGGACGGCACAATTTTTGGCCCAGAAATCAAAAAATTCCTGACCCCGGGGTCAGGAAAACGTCACGGGGCGAGCCAGGCGGAATCAGGTCGAATGCAAAAATGAACACCGCCATGAGATTCGGGGTGGAATGTGAGGGTTAGGAGTGTTTTTGCATGCTGGATTTGGGACGGCACAATTTTTGGCCCAGAAATCAAAAAATTCCTGACCCCGGGGTCAGGAAAACCTCACGGGGCGAGCCAGGCGGAATCAGGTCGAATGCAAAAATGAACACCGCCATGAGATTCGGTGTGGAATGTTATGGTTCGGAGTGCCTTTGCATGCTGGATTTGGTACGGCACAATTTTTGGCTCAGAAATCAAAAAATTCCTGACCCCGGGGTCAGGAAAACCTCACGGGGCGAGCCCGGCGGAATCAGGCCGAATGCAAAAATGAACAGCGCCATGAGATTCGGGGTGGAATGTAAGGGTTAGGAGTGCTTTTGCATGCTGGATTTGGGACGGCACAATTTTTGGCCCAGAAATCAAAAAATTCCTGACCCCGGGGTCAGGAAAACGTCACGGGGCGAGCCAGGCGGAATCAGGTCGAATGCAAAAATGAACACCGCCATGAGATTCGGGGTGGAATGTGAGGGTTAGGAGTGTTTTTGCATGCTGGATTTGGGACGGCACAATTTTTGGCCCAGAAATCCAAAAATTCCTGACCCCGGGGTCAGGAAAACCTCACGGGGCGAGCCAGGCGGAATCAGGCCGAATGCAAAAATGAACACCGCCATGAGATTCGGGGTGGAATGTGAGGTTTAGGAGTCCTTTTGCATGCTGGATTTGGAACGGCACAATTTTTGGCCCAGAAATCAAAAAATTCCTGACCCCGGGGTCAGGAAAACCTCACGGGACGAGGCACGGGGAATCAGGCTGAATGCAAAAATGAACACCGCCATGAGATTCGGGGTGGAATGTGAGGGTTAGGAGTGTTTTTGCATGCTGTATTTGTGACGGCACAATTTTTGGCCCAGAAATCAAAAAATTCCTGACCCCGGGGTCAGGAAAACCTCACGGGGCGAGCCAGGCGGAATCAGGTCGAATGCAAAAATGAACACCGCCATGAGATTCGGTGTGGAATGTTATGGTTCGGAGTGCTTTTGCATGCTGGATTTGGTACGGCACAATTTTTGGCTCAGAAATCAAAAAATTCCTGACCCCGGGGTCAGGAAAACCTCACGGGGCGAGCCCGGCGGAATCAGGCCGAATGCAAAAATGAACAGCGCCATGAGATTCGGGGTGGAATGTAAGGGTTAGGAGTGCTTTTGCATGCTGGATTTGGGACGGCACAATTTTTGGCCCAGAAATCAAAAAATTCCTGACCCCGGGGTCAGGAAAACGTCACAGGGCGAGCCAGGCGGAATCAGGTCGAATGCAAAAATGAACACCGCCATGAGATTCGGGGTGGAATGTGAGGGTTAGGAGTGTTTTTGCATGCTGGATTTGGGACGGCACAATTTTTGGCCCAGAAATCAAAAAATTCCTGACCCCGGGGTCAGGAAAACCTCACGGGGCGAGCCAGGCGGAATCAGGTCGAATGCAAAAATGAACACCGCCATGAGATTCGGTGTGGAATGTTATGGTTCGGAGTGCTTTTGCATGCTGGATTTGGTACGGCACAATTTTTGGCTCAGAAATCAAAAAATTCCTCACCCCGGGGTCAGGAAAACCTCACGGGGCGAGCCCGGCGGAATCAGGCCGAATGCAAAAATGAACAGCGCCATGAGATTCGGGGTGGAATGTAAGGGTTAGGAGTGCTTTTGCATGCTGGATTTGGGACGGCACAATTTTTGGCCCAGAAATCAAAAAATTCCTGACCCCGGGGTCAGGAAAACGTCACAGGGCGAGCCAGGCGGAATCAGGTCGAATGCAAAAATGAACACCGCCATGAGATTCGGGGTGGAATGTGAGGGTTAGGAGTGTTTTTGCATGCTGGATTTGGGACGGCACAATTTTTGGCCCAGAAATCAAAAAATTCCTGACCCCGGGGTCAGGAAAACCTCACGGGGCGAGCCAGGCGGAATCAGGTCGAATGCAAAAATGAACACCGCCATGAGATTCGGTGTGGAATGTTATGGTTCGGAGTGCTTTTGCATGCTGGATTTGGTACGGCACAATTTTTGGCTCAGAAATCAAAAAATTCCTCACCCCGGGGTCAGGAAAACCTCACGGGGCGAGCCCGGCGGAATCAGGCCGAATGCAAAAATGAACAGCGCCATGAGATTCGGGGTGGAATGTAAGCGTTAGGAGTGCTTTTGCATGCTGGATTTGGGACGGCACAATTTTTGGCCCAGAAATCAAAAAATTCCTGACCCCGGGGTCAGGAAAACGTCACGGGGCGAGCCAGGCGGAATCAGGTCGAATGCAAAAATGAACACCGCCATGAGATTCGGGGTGGAATGTGAGGGTTAGGAGTGTTTTTGCATGCTGGATTTGGGACGGCACAATTTTTGGCCCAGAAATCCAAAAATTCCTGACCCCGGGGTCAGGAAAACCTCACGGGGCGAGCCAGGCGGAATCAGGCCGAATGCAAAAATGAACACCGCCATGAGATTCGGGGTGGAATGTGAGGTTTAGGAGTCCTTTTGCATGCTGGATTT
Source organism: Candoia aspera (assembly GCF_035149785.1). Lineage (NCBI taxonomy): Eukaryota > Metazoa > Chordata > Lepidosauria > Squamata > Candoiidae > Candoia > Candoia aspera. The sequence goes on from NW_026948335.1 coordinate 19,735, forward strand.
GGAACGGCACAATTTTTGGCCCAGAAATCAAAAAATTCCTGACCCCGGGGTCAGGAAAACCGCACGGGACGAGGCACGGGGAATCAGGCTGTATGCAAAAATGAACACCGCCATGAGATTCGGGGTGGAATGTGAGGGTTAGGAGTGTTTTTGCATGCTGTATTTGTGACGGCACAATTTTTGGCCCAGAAATCAAAAAATTCCTGACCCCGGGGTCAGGAAAACCTCACGGGGCGAGCCAGGCGGAATCAGGTCGAATGCAAAAATGAACACCGCCATGAGATTCGGTGTGGAATGTTATGGTTCGGAGTGCTTTTGCATGCTGGATTTGGTACGGCACAATTTTTGGCTCAGAAATCAAAAAATTCCTGACCCCGGGGTCAGGAAAACCTCACGGGGCGAGCCCGGCGGAATCAGGCCGAATGCAAAAATGAACAGCGCCATGAGATTCGGGGTGGAATGTAAGGGTTAGGAGTGCTTTTGCATGCTGGATTTGGGACGGCACAATTTTTGGCCCAGAAAACAAAATATTCCTGACCCCGGGGTCAGGAAAACGTCACGGGGCGAGCCAGGCGGAATCAGGTCGAATGCAAAAATGAACACCGCCATGAGATTCGGGGTGGAATGTTAGGGTTAGGAGTGCTTTTGTATGCTGGATTTGGGACGGCACAATTTCTGTCCCAGAAATCAAAAAATTCCTGACCCCGGTGTCAGGAAAACCTCACGGGGCGAGCCAGGCGGAATCAGGCCGAATGCAAAAATGAACACCGCCATGAGATTCGGGGTGGAATGTGAGGTTTAGGAGTCCTTTTGCATGCTGGATTTGGAACGGCACAATTTTTGGCCCAGAAATCAAAAAATTCCTGACCCCGGGGTCAGGAAAACCTCACGGGGCGAGCCCGGCGGAATCAGGCCGAATGCAAAAATGAACAGCGCCATGAGATTCGGGGTGGAATGTAAGGGTTAGGAGTGCTTTTGCATGCTGGATTTGGGACGGCACAATTTTTGGCCCAGAAATCAAAAAATTCCTGACCCCGGGGTCAGGAAAACGTCCCGGGGCGAGCCAGGCGGAATCAGGTCGAATGCAAAAATGAACACCGCCATGAGATTCGGGGTGGAATGTTAGGGTTAGGAGTGCTTTTGCATGCTGGATTTGGGACGGCACAATTTTTGGCTCAGAAATCAAAAAATTCCTGACCCCGGGGTCAGGAAAACCTCACGGGGCGAGCCCGGCGGAATCAGGCCGAATGCAAAAATGAACAGCGCCATGAGATTCGGGGTGGAATGTAAGGGTTAGGAGTGCTTTTGCATGCTGGATTTGGGACGGCACAATTTTTGGCCCAGAAATCAAAAATTCCTGACCCCGGGGTCAGGAAAACGTCACGGGGCGAGCCAGGCGGAATCAGGTCGAATGCAAAAATGAACACCGCCATGAGATTCGGGGTGGAATGTGAGGGTTAGGAGTGTTTTTGCATGCTGGATTTGGGACGGCACAATTTTTGGCCCAGAAATCAAAAAATTCCTGACCCCGGGGTCAGGAAAACCTCACGGGGCGAGCCAGGCGGAATCAGGTCGAATGCAAAATGAACACCGCCATGAGATTCGGTGTGGAATGTTATGGTTCGGAGTGCTTTTGCATGCTGGATTTGGTACGGCACAATTTTTGGCTCAGAAATCAAAAAATTCCTGACCCCGGGGTCAGGAAAACCTCACGGGGCGAGCCCGGCGGAATCAGGCCGAATGCAAAAATGAACAGCGCCATGAGATTCGGGGTGGAATGTAAGGGTTAGGAGTGCTTTTGCATGCTGGATTTGGGACGGCACAATTTTTGGCCCAGAAATCAAAAAATTCCTGACCCCGGGGTCAGGAAAACGTCACGGGGCGAGCCAGGCGGAATCAGGTCGAATGCAAAAATGAACACCGCCATGAGATTCGGGGTGGAATGTGAGGGTTAGGAGTGTTTTTGCATGCTGGATTTGGGACGGCACAATTTTTGGCCCAGAAATCCAAAAATTCCTGACCCCGGGGTCAGGAAAACCTCACGGGGCGAGCCAGGCGGAATCAGGCCGAATGCAAAAATGAACACCGCCATGAGATTCGGGGTGGAATGTGAGGTTTAGGAGTCCTTTTGCATGCTGGATTTGAACGGCACAATTTTTGGCCCAGAAATCAAAAAATTCCTGACCCCGGGGTCAGGAAAACCTCACGGGACGAGGCACGGGGAATCAGGCTGAATGCAAAATGAACACCGCCATGAGATTCGGGGTGGAATGTGAGGGTTAGGAGTGTTTTTGCATGCTGTATTTGTGACGGCACAATTTTTGGCCCAGAAATCAAAAAATTCCTGACCCCGGGGTCAGGAAAACCTCACGGGGCGAGCCAGGCGGAATCAGGTCGAATGCAAAAATGAACACCGCCATGAGATTCGGTGTGGAATGTTATGGTTCGGAGTGCTTTTGCATGCTGGATTTGGTACGGCACAATTTTTGGCTCAGAAATCAAAAAATTCCTGACCCCGGGGTCAGGAAAACCTCACGGGGCGAGCCCGGCGGAATCAGGCCGAATGCAAAAATGAACAGCGCCATGAGATTCGGGGTGGAATGTAAGGGTTAGGAGTGCTTTTGCATGCTGGATTTGGACGGCACAATTTTTGGCCCAGAAATCAAAATATTCCTGACCCCGGGGTCAGGAAAACGTCACGGGGCGAGCCAGGCGGAATCAGGTCGAATGCAAAAATGAACACCGCCATGAGATTCGGGGTGGAATGTGAGGGTTAGGAGTGTTTTTGCATGCTGTATTTGTGACGGCACAATTTTTGGCCCAGAAATCAAAAAATTCCTGACCCCGGGGTCAGGAAAACCTCACGGGGCGAGCCAGGCGGAATCAGGTCGAATGCAAAAATGAACACCGCCATGAGATTCGGTGTGGAATGTTATGGTTCGGAGTGCTTTTGCATGCTGGATTTGGTACGGCACAATTTTTGGCTCAGAAATCAAAAAATTCCTGACCCCGGGGTCAGGAAAACCTCACGGGGCGAGCCCGGCGGAATCAGGCCGAATGCAAAAATGAACAGCGCCATGAGATTCGGGGTGGAATGTAAGGGTTAGGAGTGCTTTTGCATGCTGGATTTGGGACGGCACAATTTTTGGCCCAGAAATCAAAATATTCCTGACCCCGGGGTCAGGAAAACGTCACGGGGCGAGCCAGGCGGAATCAGGTCGAATGCAAAAATGAACACCGCCATGAGATTCGGGGTGGAATGTTAGGGTTAGGAGTGCTTTTGCATGCTGGATTTGGGACGGCACAATTTCTGTCCCAGAAATCAAAAAATTCCTGACCCCGGGGTCAGGAAAACCTCACGGGGCGAGCCAGGCGGAATCAGGCCGAATGCAAAAATGAACACCGCCATGAGATTCGGGGTGGAATGTGAGGTTTAGGAGTCCTTTTGCATGCTGGATTTGGAACGGCACAATTTTTGGCCCAGAAATCAAAAAATTCCTGACCCCGGGGTCAGGAAAACCTCACGGGGCGAGCCCGGCGGAATCAGGCCGAATGCAAAAATGAACAGCGCCATGAGATTCGGGGTGGAATGTAAGGGTTAGGAGTGCTTTTGCATGCTGGATTTGGGACGGCACAATTTTTGGCCCAGAAATCAAAAAATTCCTGACCCCGGGGTCAGGAAAACGTCCCGGGGCGAGCCAGGCGGAATCAGGTCGAATGCAAAAATGAACACCGCCATGAGATTCGGGGTGGAATGTTAGGGTTCGGAGTGCTTTTGCATGCTGGATTTGGGACGGCACAATTTCTGGCCCAGAAATCAAAAAATTCCTGACCCCGGGGTCAGGAAAACCTCACGGTGCGAGGCACGCAGAATCAGGCCGAATGCAAAAATGAACACCGCCATGAGATTCGGGGTGGAATGTCAGGGTTAGGAGTGCTTTTGCATGCTGGATTTGGACGGCACAATTTCTGGCCCAGAAATCAAAAAATTCCTGACCCCGGGGTCAGAAAAACCTCACGGGGCGAGCCAGGCGGAATCAGGCCGAATGCAAAAATGAACACAGCCATGAGATTCGGGGTGGAATGTGAGGGTTAGGAGTCCTTTTGCATGCTGGATTTGGGACGGCACAATTTTTGTCCCAATAATCAAAAAATTCCTGACCCCGGGGTCAGGAAAACCTCCCGAGGCGAGCCAGACGGAATCAGGCCGAATGCAGAAATGAACACCGCCATGAGATTCGGGGTGGAATGTGAGGGTTAGGAGTGTTTTTGCATGCTGTATTTGTGACGGCACAATTTCTGGCCCAGAAATCAAAAAATTCCTGACCCCGGGGTCAGGAAAACCTCACGGGGCGAGCCAGGCGGAATCAGGCCGAATGCAAAAATGAACACCGCCATGAGATTCGGGGTGGAATGTGAGGTTTAGGAGTCCTTTTGCATGCTGGATTTGGAACGGCACAATTTTTGGCCCAGAAATCAAAAAATTCCTGACCCCGGGGTCAGGAAAACCTCACGGGACGAGGCACGGGGAATCAGGCTGAATGCAAAAATGAACACCGCCATGAGATTCGGGGTGGAATGTGAGGGTTAGGAGTGTTTTTGCATGCTGTATTTGTGACGGCACAATTTTTGGCCCAGAAATCAAAAAATTCCTGACCCCGGGGTCAGGAAAACCTCACGGGGCGAGCCAGGCGGAATCAGGTCGAATGCAAAAATGAACACCGCCATGAGATTCGGTGTGGAATGTTATGGTTCGGAGTGCTCTTGCATGCTGGATTTGGTACGGCACAATTTTTGGCTCAGAAATCAAAAAATTCCTGACCCCGGGGTCAGGAAAACCTCACGGGGCGAGCCCGGCGGAATCAGGCCGAATGCAAAAATGAACAGCGCCATGAGATTCGGGGTGGAATGTAAGGGTTAGGAGTGCTTTTGCATGCTGGATTTGGGACGGCACAATTTTTGGCCCAGAAATCAAAATATTCCTGACCCCGGGGTCAGGAAAACGTCACGGGGCGAGCCAGGCGGAATCAGGTCGAATGCAAAAATGAACACCGCCATGAGATTCGGGGTGGAATGTGAGGGTTAGGAGTGTTTTTGCATGCTGTATTTGTGACGGCACAATTTTTGGCCCAGAAATCAAAAAATTCCTGACCCCGGGGTCAGGAAAACCTCACGGGGCGAGCCAGGCGGAATCAGGTCGAATGCAAAAATGAACACCGCCATGAGATTCGGTGTGGAATGTTATGGTTCGGAGTGCTTTTGCATGCTGGATTTGGTACGGCACAATTTTTGGCTCAGAAATCAAAAAATTCCTGACCCCGGGGTCAGGAAAACCTCACGGGGCGAGCCCGGCGGAATCAGGCCGAATGCAAAAATGAACAGCGCCATGAGATTCGGGGTGGAATGTAAGGGTTAGGAGTGCTTTTGCATGCTGGATTTGGGACGGCACAATTTTTGGCCCAGAAATCAAAATATTCCTGACCCCGGGGTCAGGAAAACGTCACGGGGCGAGCCAGGCGGAATCAGGTCGAATGCAAAAATGAACACCGCCATGAGATTCGGGTGGAATGTTAGGGTTAGGAGTGCTTTTGCATGCTGGATTTGGGACGGCACAATTTCTGTCCCAGAAATCAAAAAATTCCTGACCCCGGTGTCAGGAAAACCTCACGGGGCGAGCCAGGCGGAATCAGGCCGAATGCAAAAATGAACACCGCCATGAGATTCGGGGTGGAATGTGAGGTTTAGGAGTCCTTTTGCATGCTGGATTTGGAACGGCACAATTTTTGGCCCAGAAATCAAAAAATTCCTGACCCCGGGGTCAGGAAAACCTCACGGGGCGAGCCCGGCGGAATCAGGCCGAATGCAAAAATGAACAGCGCCATGAGATTCGGGGTGGAATGTAAGGGTTAGGAGTGCTTTTGCATGCTGGATTTGGGACGGCACAATTTTTGGCCCAGAAATCAAAAAATTCCTGACCCCGGGGTCAGGAAAACGTCCCGGGGCGAGCCAGGCGGAATCAGGTCGAATGCAAAAATGAACACCGCCATGAGATTCGGGGTGGAATGTTAGGGTTCGGAGTGCTTTTGCATGCTGGATTTGGGACGGCACAATTTCTGGCCCAGAAATCAAAAAATTCCTGACCCCGGGGTCAGGAAAACCTCACGGTGCGAGGCACGCAGAATCAGGCCGAATGCAAAAATGAACACCGCCATGAGATTCGGGGTGGAATGTCAGGGTTAGGAGTGCTTTTGCATGCTGGATTTGGGACGGCACAATTTCTGGCCCAGAAATCAAAAAATTCCTGACCCCGGGGTCAGAAAAACCTCACGGGGCGAGCCAGGCGGAATCAGGCCGAATGCAAAAATGAACACAGCCATGAGATTCGGGGTGGAATGTGAGGGTTAGGAGTCCTTTTGCATGCTGGATTTGGGACGGCACAATTTTTGTCCCAATAATCAAAAAATTCCTGACCCCGGGGTCAGGAAAACCTCCCGAGGCGAGCCAGACGGAATCAGGCCGAATGCAGAAATGAACACCGCCATGAGATTCGGGGTGGAATGTGAGGGTTAGGAGTATTTTTGCATGCTGTATTTGTGACGGCACAATTTCTGGCCCAGAAATCAAAAAATTCCTGACCCCGGGGTCAGGAAAACCTCACGGGGCGAGCCAGGCGGAATCAGGCCGAATGCAAAAATGAACACCGCCATGAGATTCGGGGTGGAATGTGAGGTTTAGGAGTCCTTTTGCATGCTGGATTTGGAACGGCACAATTTTTGGCCCAGAAATCAAAAAATTCCTGACCCCGGGGTCAGGAAAACCTCACGGGACGAGGCACGCGGAATCAGGCTGAATGCAAAAATGAACACCGCCATGAGATTCGGGGTGGAATGTGAGGGTTAGGAGTGTTTTTGCATGCTGTATTTGTGACGGCACAATTTTTGGCCCAGAAATCAAAAAATTCCTGACCCCGGGGTCAGGAAAACCTCACGGGGCGAGCCAGGCGGAATCAGGTCGAATGCAAAAATGAACACCGCCATGAGATTCGGTGTGGAATGTTATGGTTCGGAGTGCTTTTGCATGCTGGATTTGGTACGGCACAATTTTTGGCTCAGAAATCAAAAAATTCCTGACCCCGGGGTCAGGAAAACCTCACGGGGCGAGCCCGGCGGAATCAGGCCGAATGCAAAAATGAACAGCGCCATGAGATTCGGGGTGGAATGTAAGGGTTAGGAGTGCTTTTGCATGCTGGATTTGGGACGGCACAATTTTTGGCCCAGAAATCAAAAAATTCCTGACCCCGGGGTCAGGAAAACGTCACGGGGCGAGCCAGGCGGAATCAGGTCGAATGCAAAAATGAACACCGCCATGAGATTCGGGGTGGAATGTGAGGGTTAGGAGTGTTTTTGCATGCTGGATTTGGGACGGCACAATTTTTGGCCCAGAAATCAAAAAATTCCTGACCCCGGGGTCAGGAAAACCTCACGGGGCGAGCCAGGCGGAATCAGGTCGAATGCAAAAATGAACACCGCCATGAGATTCGGTGTGGAATGTTATGGTTCGGAGTGCTTTTGCATGCTGGATTTGGTACGGCACAATTTTTGGCTCAGAAATCAAAAAATTCCTGACCCCGGGGTCAGGAAAACGTCACGGGGCGAGCCAGGCGGAATCAGGTCGAATGCAAAAATGAACACCGCCATGAGATTCGGGGTGGAATGTGAGGGTTAGGAGTGTTTTTGCATGCTGGATTTGGGACGGCACAATTTGTGGCCCGGAAATCAAAAAATTCCTGACCCCGGGGTCAGGAAAACCTCACGGGGCGAGCCAGGCGGAATCAGGTCGAATGCAAAAATGAACACCGCCATGAGATTCGGTGTGGAATGTTATGGTTCGGAGTGCTTTTGCATGCTGGATTTGGTACGGCACAATTTTTGGCTCAGAAATCAAAAAATTCCTGACCCCGGGGTCAGGAAAACCTCACGGGGCGAGCCCGGCGGAATCAGGCCGAATGCAAAAATGAACAGCGCCATGAGATTCGGCGTGGAATGTAAGGGTTAGGAGTGCTTTTGCATGCTGGATTTGGGACGGCACAATTTTTGGCCCAGAAATCAAAAAATTCCTGACCCCGGGGTCAGGAAAACGTCACGGGGCGAGCCAGGCGGAATCAGGTCGAATGCAAAAATGAACACCGCCATGAGATTCGGTGTGGAATGTTATGGTTCGGAGTGCTTTTGCATGCTGGATTTGGTACGGCACAATTTTTGGCTCAGAAATCAAAAAATTCCTGACCCCGGGGTCAGGAAAACCTCACGGGGCGAGCCCGGCGGAATCAGGCCGAATGCAAAAATGAACACCGCCATGAGATTCGGGGTGGAATGTGAGAGTTAGGAGTGTTTTTGCATGCTGTATTTGTGACGGCACAATTTCTGGCCCAGAAATCAAAAAATTCCTGACCCCGGGGTCAGGAAAACCTCACGGGGCGAGCCAGGCGGAATCAGGCCGAATGCAAAAATGAACACCGCCATGAGATTCGGGGTGGAATGTGAGGGTTAGGAGTGTTTTTGCATGCTGGATTTGGAACGGCACAATTTTTGGCCCAGAAATCAAAAAATTCCTGACCCCGGGGTCAGGAAAACCTCACGGGACGAGGCACGCGGAATCAGGTCGAATGCAAAAATGAACACCGCCATGAGATTCGGGGTGGAATGTGAGGGTTAGGAGTGTTTTTGCATGCTGGATTTGGGACGGCACAATTTTTGGCCCAGAAATCAAAAAATTCCTGACCCCGGGGTAAGGAAAACCTCACGGGGCGAGCCAGGCGGAATCAGGTCGAATGCAAAAATGAACACCGCCATGAGATTCGGTGTGGAATGTTATGGTTCGGAGTGCTTTTGCATGCTGGATTTGGTACGGCACAATTTTTGGCTCAGAAATCAAAAAATTCCTGACCCCGGGGTCAGGAAAACCTCACGGGGCGAGCCCGGCGGAATCAGGCCGAATGCAAAAATGAACAGCGCCATGAGATTCGGGGTGGAATGTAAGGGTTAGGAGTGCTTTTGCATGCTGGATTTGGAACGGCACAATTTTTGGCCCAGAAATCAAAAAATTCCTGACCCCGGGGTCAGGAAAACATCACGGGGCGAGCCAGACGGAATCAGGTCGAATGCAAAAATGAACACCGCCATGAGATTCGGGGTGGAATGTGAGGGTTAGGAGTGTTTTTGCATGCTGGATTTGGGACGGCACAATTTTTGGCCCAGAAATCAAAAAATTCCTGACCCCGGGGTCAGGAAAACCTCACGGGGCGAGCCAGGCGGAATCAGGCCGAATGCAAAAATGAACACCGCCATGAGATTCGGGGTGGAATGTGAGGTTTAGGAGTCCTTTTGCATGCTGGATTTGGAACGGCACAATTTTTGGCCCAGAAATCAAAAAATTCCTGACCCCGGGGTCAGGAAAACCTCACGGGACGAGGCACGGGGAATCAGGCTGAATGCAAAAATGAACAGCGCCATGAGATTCGGGGTGGAATGTGAGGGTTAGGAGAGCTTTTGCATGCTGGATTTGGGACGGCACAATTTTTGGCCCAGAAATCAAAAAATTCCTGACCCCGGGGTCAGGAAAACGTCACGGGGCGAGCCAGGCGGAATCAGGTCGAATGCAAAAATGAACACCGCCATGAGATTCGGGGTGGAATGTTAGGGTTAGGAGTGCTTTTGCATGCTGGATTTGGGACGGCACAATTTCTGGCCCAGAAATCAAAAAATTCCTGACCCCGGGGTCAGGAAAACCTCACGGGGCGAGCCCGGCGGAATCAGGCCGAATGCAAAAATGAACAGCGCCATGAGATTCGGGGTGGAATGTAAGGGTTAGGAGTGCTTTTGCATGCTGGATTTGGGACGGCACAATTTTTGGCCCAGAAATCAAAAAATTCCTGACCCCGGGGTCAGGAAAACGTCCCGGGGCGAGCCAGGCGGAATCAGGTCGAATGCAAAAATGAACACCGCCATGAGATTCGGGGTGGAATGTGAGGTTTAGGAGTCCTTTTGCATGCTGGATTTGGGACGGCACAATTTCTGGCCCAGAAATCAAAAAATTCCTGACCCCGGGGTCAGGAAAACCTCACGGGGCGAGCCCGGCGGAATCAGGCCGAATGCAAAAATGAACACCGCCATGAGATTCGGGGTGGAATGTGAGGTTTAGGAGTCCTTTTGCATGCTGGATTTGGAACGGCACAATTTCTGGCCCAGAAATCAAAAAATTCCTGACCCCGGGGTCAGGAAAACCTCACGGTGCGAGGCACGCAGAATCAGGCCGAATGCAAAAATGAACACCGCCATGAGATTCGGGGTGGAATGTCAGGGTTAGGAGTGCTTTTGCATGCTGGATTTGGGACGGCACAATTTCTGGCCCAGAAATCAAAAAATTCCTGACCCCGGGGTCAGAAAAACCTCACGGGGCGAGCCAGGCGGAATCAGGCCGAATGCAAAAATGAACACAGCCATGAGATTCGGGGTGGAATGTGAGGGTTAGGAGTCCTTTTGCATGCTGGATTTGGGACGGCACAATTTTTGTCCCAATAATCAAAAAATTCCTGACCCCGGGGTCAGGAAAACCTCCCGAGGCGAGCCAGACGGAATCAGGCCGAATGCAGAAATGAACACCGCCATGAGATTCGGGGTGGAATGTGAGGGTTAGGAGTATTTTTGCATGCTGTATTTGTGACGGCACAATTTCTGGCCCAGAAATCAAAAAATTCCTGACCCCGGGGTCAGGAAAACCTCACGGGGCGAGCCAGGCGGAATCAGGCCGAATGCAAAAATGAACACCGCCATGAGATTCGGGGTGGAATGTGAGGTTTAGGAGTCCTTTTGCATGCTGGATTTGGAACGGCACAATTTTTGGCCCAGAAATCAAAAAATTCCTGACCCCGGGGTCAGGAAAACCTCACGGGGCGAGCCCGGCGGAATCAGGCCGAATGCAAAAATGAACACCGCCATGAGATTCGGGGTGGAATGTGAGGGTTAGGAGTGTTTTTGCATGCTGTATTTGTGACGGCACAATTTCTGGCCCAGAAATCAAAAAATTCCTGACCCCGGGGTCAGGAAAACCTCACGGGGCGAGCCAGGCGGAATCAGGCCGAATGCAAAAATGAACACCGCCATGAGATTCGGGGTGGAATGTGAGGGTTAGGAGTGTTTTTGCATGCTGGATTTGGAACGGCACAATTTTTGGCCCAGAAATCAAAAAATTCCTGACCCCGGGGTCAGGAAAACCTCACGGGACGAGGCACGCGGAATCAGGTCGAATGCAAAAATGAACACCGCCATGAGATTCGGGGTGGAATGTGAGGGTTAGGAGTGTTTTTGCATGCTGGATTTGGGACGGCACAATTTTTGGCCCAGAAATCAAAAAATTCCTGACCCCGGGGTAAGGAAAACCTCACGGGGCGAGCCAGGCGGAATCAGGTCGAATGCAAAAATGAACACCGCCATGAGATTCGGTGTGGAATGTTATGGTTCGGAGTGCTTTTGCATGCTGGATTTGGTACGGCACAATTTTTGGCTCAGAAATCAAAAAATTCCTGACCCCGGGGTCAGGAAAACCTCACGGGGCGAGCCCGGCGGAATCAGGCCGAATGCAAAAATGAACAGCGCCATGAGATTCGGGGTGGAATGTAAGGGTTAGGAGTGCTTTTGCATGCTGGATTTGGAACGGCACAATTTTTGGCCCAGAAATCAAAAAATTCCTGACCCCGGGGTCAGGAAAACGTCACGGGGCGAGCCAGACGGAATCAGGTCGAATGCAAAAATGAACACCGCCATGAGATTCGGGGTGGAATGTGAGGGTTAGGAGTGTTTTTGCATGCTGGATTTGGGACGGCACAATTTTTGGCCCAGAAATCAAAAAATTCCTGACCCCGGGGTCAGGAAAACCTCACGGGGCGAGCCAGGCGGAATCAGGCCGAATGCAAAAATGAACACCGCCATGAGATTCGGGGTGGAATGTGAGGTTTAGGAGTCCTTTTGCATGCTGGATTTGGAACGGCACAATTTTTGGCCCAGAAATCAAAAAATTCCTGACCCCGGGGTCAGGAAAACCTCACGGGACGAGGCACGGGGAATCAGGCTGAATGCAAAAATGAACACCGCCATGAGATTCGGGGTGGAATGTGAGGGTTAGGAGTGTTTTTGCATGCTGTATTTGTGACGGCACAATTTTTGGCCCAGAAATCAAAAAATTCCTGACCCCGGGGTCAGGAAAACCTCACGGGGCGAGCCAGGCGGAATCAGGTCGAATGCAAAAATGAACACCGCCATGAGATTCGGTGTGGAATGTTATGGTTCGGAGTGCTTTTGCATGCTGGATTTGGTACGGCACAATTTTTGGCTCAGAAATCAAAAAATTCCTGACCCCGGGGTCAGGAAAACCTCACGGGGCGAGCCCGGCGGAATCAGGCCGAATGCAAAAATGAACAGCGCCATGAGATTCGGGGTGGAATGTAAGGGTTAGGAGAGCTTTTGCATGCTGGATTTGGGACGGCACAATTTTTGGCCCAGAAATCAAAAAATTCCTGACCCCGGGGTCAGGAAAACGTCACGGGGCGAGCCAGGCGGAATCAGGTCGAATGCAAAAATGAACACCGCCATGAGATTCGGGGTGGAATGTTAGGGTTAGGAGTGCTTTTGCATGCTGGATTTGGGACGGCACAATTTCTGTCCCAGAAATCAAAAAATTCCTGACCCCGGTGTCAGGAAAACCTCACGGGGCGAGCCAGGCGGAATCAGGCCGAATGCAAAAATGAACACCGCCATGAGATTCGGGGTGGAATGTGAGGTTTAGGAGTCCTTTTGCATGCTGGATTTGGAACGGCACAATTTTTGGCCCAGAAATCAAAAAATTCCTGACCCCGGGGTCAGGAAAACCTCACGGGGCGAGCCCGGCGGAATCAGGCCGAATGCAAAAATGAACAGCGCCATGAGATTCGGGGTGGAATGTAAGGGTTAGGAGTGCTTTTGCATGCTGGATTTGGGACGGCACAATTTTTGGCCCAGAAATCAAAAAATTCCTGACCCCGGGGTCAGGAAAACGTCCCGGGGCGAGCCAGGCGGAATCAGGTCGAATGCAAAAATGAACACCGCCATGAGATTCGGGGTGGAATGTTAGGGTTCGGAGTGCTTTTGCATGCTGGATTTGGGACGGCACAATTTCTGGCCCAGAAATCAAAAAATTCCTGACCCCGGGGTCAGGAAAACCTCACGGTGCGAGGCACGCAGAATCAGGCCGAATGCAAAAATGAACACCGCCATGAGATTCGGGGTGGAATGTCAGGGTTAGGAGTGCTTTTGCATGCTGGATTTGGGACGGCACAATTTCTGGCCCAGAAATCAAAAAATTCCTGACCCCGGGGTCAGAAAAACCTCACGGGGCGAGCCAGGCGGAATCAGGCCGAATGCAAAAATGAACACAGCCATGAGATTCGGGGTGGAATGTGAGGGTTAGGAGTCCTTTTGCATGCTGGATTTGGGACGGCACAATTTTTGTCCCAATAATCAAAAAATTCCTGACCCCGGGGTCAGGAAAACCTCCCGAGGCGAGCCAGACGGAATCAGGCCGAATGCAGAAATGAACACCGCCATGAGATTCGGGGTGGAATGTGAGGGTTAGGAGTATTTTTGCATGCTGTATTTGTGACGGCACAATTTCTGGCCCAGAAATCAAAAAATTCCTGACCCCGGGGTCAGGAAAACCTCACGGGGCGAGCCAGGCGGAATCAGGCCGAATGCAAAAATGAACACCGCCATGAGATTCGGGGTGGAATGTGAGGTTTAGGAGTCCTTTTGCATGCTGGATTTGGAACGGCACAATTTTTGGCCCAGAAATCAAAAAATTCCTGACCCCGGGGTCAGGAAAACCTCACGGGGCGAGCCCGGCGGAATCAGGCCGAATGCAAAAATGAACACCGCCATGAGATTCGGGGTGGAATGTGAGGGTTAGGAGTGTTTTTGCATGCTGTATTTGTGACGGCACAATTTCTGGCCCAGAAATCAAAAAATTCCTGACCCCGGGGTCAGGAAAACCTCACGGGGCGAGCCAGGCGGAATCAGGCCGAATGCAAAAATGAACACCGCCATGAGATTCGGGGTGGAATGTGAGGGTTAGGAGTGTTTTTGCATGCTGGATTTGGAACGGCACAATTTTTGGCCCAGAAATCAAAAAATTCCTGACCCCGGGGTCAGGAAAACCTCACGGGACGAGGCACGCGGAATCAGGTCGAATGCAAAAATGAACACCGCCATGAGATTCGGGGTGGAATGTGAGGGTTAGGAGTGTTTTTGCATGCTGGATTTGGGACGGCACAATTTTTGGCCCAGAAATCAAAAAATTCCTGACCCCGGGGTAAGGAAAACCTCACGGGGCGAGCCAGGCGGAATCAGGTCGAATGCAAAAATGAACACCGCCATGAGATTCGGTGTGGAATGTTATGGTTCGGAGTGCTTTTGCATGCTGGATTTGGTACGGCACAATTTTTGGCTCAGAAATCAAAAAATTCCTGACCCCGGGGTCAGGAAAACCTCACGGGGCGAGCCCGGCGGAATCAGGCCGAATGCAAAAATGAACAGCGCCATGAGATTCGGGGTGGAATGTAAGGGTTAGGAGTGCTTTTGCATGCTGGATTTGGAACGGCACAATTTTTGGCCCAGAAATCAAAAAATTCCTGACCCCGGGGTCAGGAAAACGTCACGGGGCGAGCCAGACGGAATCAGGTCGAATGCAAAAATGAACACCGCCATGAGATTCGGGGTGGAATGTGAGGGTTAGGAGTGTTTTTGCATGCTGGATTTGGGACGGCACAATTTTTGGCCCAGAAATCAAAAAATTCCTGACCCCGGGGTCAGGAAAACCTCACGGGGCGAGCCAGGCGGAATCAGGCCGAATGCAAAAATGAACACCGCCATGAGATTCGGGGTGGAATGTGAGGTTTAGGAGTCCTTTTGCATGCTGGATTTGGAACGGCACAATTTTTGGCCCAGAAATCAAAAAATTCCTGACCCCGGGGTCAGGAAAACCTCACGGGACGAGGCACGGGGAATCAGGCTGAATGCAAAAATGAACACCGCCATGAGATTCGGGGTGGAATGTGAGGGTTAGGAGTGTTTTTGCATGCTGTATTTGTGACGGCACAATTTTTGGCCCAGAAATCAAAAAATTCCTGACCCCGGGGTCAGGAAAACCTCACGGGGCGAGCCAGGCGGAATCAGGTCGAATGCAAAAATGAACACCGCCATGAGATTCGGTGTGGAATGTTATGGTTCGGAGTGCTTTTGCATGCTGGATTTGGTACGGCACAATTTTTGGCTCAGAAATCAAAAAATTCCTGACCCCGGGGTCAGGAAAACCTCACGGGGCGAGCCCGGCGGAATCAGGCCGAATGCAAAAATGAACAGCGCCATGAGATTCGGGGTGGAATGTAAGGGTTAGGAGAGCTTTTGCATGCTGGATTTGGGACGGCACAATTTTTGGCCCAGAAATCAAAAAATTCCTGACCCCGGGGTCAGGAAAACGTCACGGGGCGAGCCAGGCGGAATCAGGTCGAATGCAAAAATGAACACCGCCATGAGATTCGGGGTGGAATGTTAGGGTTAGGAGTGCTTTTGCATGCTGGATTTGGGACGGCACAATTTCTGGCCCAGAAATCAAAAAATTCCTGACCCCGGTGTCAGGAAAACCTCACGGGGCGAGCCAGGCGGAATCAGGCCGAATGCAAAAATGAACACCGCCATGAGATTCGGGGTGGAATGTGAGGTTTAGGAGTCCTTTTGCATGCTGGATTTGGAACGGCACAATTTTTGGCCCAGAAATCAAAAAATTCCTGACCCCGGGGTCAGGAAAACCTCACGGGGCGAGCCCGGCGGAATCAGGCCGAATGCAAAAATGAACAGCGCCATGAGATTCGGGGTGGAATGTAAGGGTTAGGAGTGCTTTTGCATGCTGGATTTGGGACGGCACAATTTTTGGCCCAGAAATCAAAAAATTCCTGACCCCGGGGTCAGGAAAACGTCCCAGGGCGAGCCAGGCGGAATCAGGTCGAATGCAAAAATGAACACCGCCATGAGATTCGGGGTGGAATGTCAGGGTTAGGAGTGCTTTTGCATGCTGGATTTGGGACGGCACAATTTCTGGCCCAGAAATCAAAAAATTCCTGACCCCGGGGTCAGAAAAACCTCACGGGGCGAGCCAGGCGGAATCAGGCCGAATGCAAAAATGAACACCGCCATGAGATTCGGGGTGGAATGTGAGGGTTAGGAGTCCTTTTGCATGCTGGATTTGGGACGGCACAATTTTTGTCCCAATAATCAAAAAATTCCTGACCCCGGGGTCAGGAAAACCTCCCGAGGCGAGCCAGACGGAATCAGGCCGAATGCAGAAATGAACACCGCCATGAGATTCGGGGTGGAATGTGAGGGTTAGGAGTGTTTTTGCATGCTGTATTTGTGACGGCACAATTTCTGGCCCAGAAATCAAAAAATTCCTGACCCCGGGGTCAGGAAAACCTCACGGGGCGAGCCAGGCGGAATCAGGCCGAATGCAAAAATGAACACCGCCTTGAGATTCGGGGTGGAATGTGAGGTTTAGGAGTCCTTTTGCATGCTGGATTTGGAACGGCACAATTTTTGGCCCAGAAATCAAAAAATTCCTGACCCCGGGGTCAGGAAAACCTCACGGGACGAGGCACGCGGAATCAGGCTGAATGCAAAAATGAACACCGCCATGAGATTCGGGGTGGAATGTGAGGGTTAGGAGTGTTTTTGCATGCTGTATTTGTGACGGCACAATTTTTGGCCCAGAAATCAAAAAATTCCTGACCCCGGGGTCAGGAAAACCTCACGGGGCGAGCCAGGCGGAATCAGGTCGAATGCAAAAATGAACACCGCCATGAGATTCGGTGTGGAATGTTATGGTTCGGAGTTCTTTTGCATGCTGGATTTGGTACGGCACAATTTTTGGCTCAGAAATCAAAAAATTCCTGACCCCGGGGTCAGGAAAACCTCACGGGGCGAGCCCGGCGGAATCAGGCCGAATGCAAAAATGAACAGCGCCATGAGATTCGGGGTGGAATGTAAGGGTTAGGAGTGCTTTTGCATGCTGGATTTGGGACGGCACAATTTTTGGCCCAGAAATCAAATAATTCCTGACCCCGGGGTCAGGAAAACCTCACGGGGCGAGCCAGGCGGAATCAGGCCGAATGCAAAAATGAACACCGCCATGAGATTCGGCATGGAATGTGAGGGTTAGGAGTGCTTTTGCATGCTGGATTTGGGACGGCACAATTTTTGTCCCAATAATCAAAAAATTCCTGACCCCGGGGTCAGGAAAACCTCACGAGGCGAACCAGGCGGAATCAGGCCGAATGCAAAAATGAACACCGCCATGAGATTCTGGGTGGAATGTGAGTGTTAGGAGTGTTTTTGCATGCTGTATTTGGGACGGCACAATTTCTGGCCCAGAAATCAAAATATTCCTGACCCCGGGGTCAGGAAAACCTCACGGGGCGAGCCAGGCGGAATCAGGCCGAATGCAAAAATGAACACCGCCATGAGATTCGGGGTGGAATGTGAGGTTTAGGAGTCCTTTTGCATGCTGGATTTGGAACGGCACAATTTTTGGCTCAGAAATCAAAAAATCCTGACCCCGGTGTCAGGAAATCCTCACGGGGAGAGCCAGGCGGAATCAGGCCGAATGCAAAAATGAACACCGCCATGAGATTCGGGGTGGAATGTGAGGGTTAGGAGTGCTTTTGCATGCTGGATTTGGGACGGCACATTTTTTGTCCCAGAAATCAAAAAATTCCTGACCCCGGGGTCAGGAAAACCTCACGGGGCGAGCCAGGCGGAATCAGGCCGAATGCAAAAATGAACACCGCCATGAGATTCGGGGTGGAATGTAAGGGTTAGGAGTGCTTTTGCATGCTGGATTTGGGACGGCACAATTTTTGGCCCAGAAATCAAAAAATTCCTGACCCCGGGGTCAGGAAAACGTCACGGGGCGAGCCAGGCGGAATCAGGTCGAATGCAAAAATGAACACCGCCATGAGATTCGGGGTGGAATGTTAGGGTTAGGAGTGCTTTTGCATGCTGGATTTGGGACGGCACAATTTCTGGCCCAGAAATCAAAAAATTCCTGACCCCGGTGTCAGGAAAACCTCACGGGGCGAGCCAGGCGGAATCAGGCCGAATGCAAAAATGAACACCGCCATGAGATTCGGGGTGGAATGTGAGGTTTAGGAGTCCTTTTGCATGCTGGATTTGGAACGGCACAATTTTTGGCCCAGAAATCAAAAAATTCCTGACCCCGGGGTCAGGAAAACCTCACGGGGCGAGCCCGGCAGAATCAGGCCGAATGCAAAAATGAACAGCGCCATGAGATTCGGGGTGGAATGTAAGGGTTAGGAGTGCTTTTGCATGCTGGATTTGGGACGGCACAATTTTTGGCCCAGAAATCAAAAAATTCCTGACCCCGGGGTCAGGAAAACGTCCCGGGGCGAGCCAGGCGGAATCAGGTCGAATGCAAAAATGAACACCGCCATGAGATTTGGGGTGGAATGTGAGGGTTAGGAGTGCTTTTGCATGCTGGATTTGGGACGGCACAATTTCTGGCCCAGAAATCAAAAAATTCCTGACCCCGGGGTCAGAAAAACCTCACGGGGCGAGCCCGGCGGAATCAGGCCGAATGCAAAAATGAACAGCGCCATGAGATTCGGGGTGGAATGTAAGGGTTAGGAGTGCTTTTGCATGCTGGATTTGGGACGGCACAATTTTTGGCTCAGAAATCAAAAAATTCCTGACCCCGGGGTCAGGAAAACGTCACGGGGCGAGCCAGGCGGAATCAGGTCGAATGCAAAAATGAACACCGCCATGAGATTCGGGGTGGAATGTGAGGGTTAGGAGTGTTTTTGCATGCTGGATTTGGGACGGCACAATTTTTGGCCCAGAAATCAAAAAATTCCTGACCCCGGGGTCAGGAAAACCTCACGGGGCGAGCCAGGCGGAATCAGGTCGAATGCAAAAATGAACACCGCCATGAGATTCGGTGTGGAATGTTATGGTTCGGAGTGCTTTTGCATGCTGGATTTGGTACGGCACAATTTTTGGCTCAGAAATCAAAAAATTCCTGACCCCGGGGTCAGGAAAACCTCACGGGGCGAGCCCGGCGGAATCAGGCCGAATGCAAAAATGAACAGCGCCATGAGATTCGGGGTGGAATGTAAGGGTTAGGAGTGCTTTTGCATGCTGGATTTGGGACGGCACAATTTTTGGCCCAGAAATCAAAAAATTCCTGACCCCGGGGTCAGGAAAACGTCACGGGGCGAGCCAGGCGGAATCAGGTCGAATGCAAAAATGAACACCGCCATGAGATTCGGGGTGGAATGTGAGGTTTAGGAGTCCTTTTGAATGCTGGGTTTGGAACGGCACAATTTTTGGCTCAGAAATCAAAAAATCCTGACCCCGGGGTCAGGAAAACCTCACGGGGAGAGCCAGGCGGAATCAGGCCGAATGCAAAAATGAACACCGCCATGAGATTCGGGGTGGAATGTGAGGGTTAGGAGTCCTTTTGCATGCTGGATTTGGAACGGCACCATTTTTGGCCCAGAAATAAAAAAATTCCTGACCCCGGGGTCCGGAAAACCTCACGAGGCGAGCCAGGCGGAATCAGACCGAATGCAAAAATGAACACTGCCATGAGATTCGGGGTGGAATGTGAGGGTTAGGAGTGCTTTTGCATGCTGGATTTGGGACGGCACAATTTCTGGCCCAGAAATCAAAAAATTCCTGACCCCGGTGTCAGGAAAACCTCACGGGACGAGGCACGCGGAATCAGGCCGAATGCAAAAATGAACACCGCCATGAGATTCGGGGTGGAATGTGAGGTTTAGGAGTGCTTTTGCATGCTGGATTTGGGACGGCACAATTTTTGCCCCAGAAATCAAAAAATCCTGACCCCGGGGTCAGGAAAACCTCACGGGGCGAGCCAGGCGGAATCAGGCCGAATGCAAAAATGAACACCGCCATGAGATTCGGGGTGGAATGTGAGGGTTAGGAGTGCTTTTGCATGCTGGATTTGGGACGGCACAATTTTTGGCCCAGAATTCAAAAAATTCCTGACCCCGGGGTCAGGAAAACCTCACGGGGCGAGGCACGCGGAATCAGGCTGAATGCAAAAATGAACACCGCCATGAGATTCGGGGTGGAATGTGAGGGTTAGGAGTGTTTTTGCATGCTGTATTTGTGACGGCACAATTTTTGGCCCAGAAATCAAAAAATTCCTGACCCCGGGGTCAGGAAAACCTCACGGGTCGAGCCAGGCGGAATCAGGTCGAATGCAAAAATGAACACCGCCATGAGATTCGGGGTGGAATGTTAGGGTTAGGAGTGCTTTTGCATGCTGGATTTGGGACGGCACAATTTCTGGCCCAGAAATGAAAAAATTCCTGACCCCGGGGTCAGGAAAACCTCACGGGGCGAGCCAGGCGGAATCAGGTCGAATGCAAAAATGAACACCGCTATGAGATTCGGGGTGGAATGTTAGGGTTAGGAGTGCTTTTGCATGCTGGATTTGGGACGGCACAATTTCTGGCCCAGAAATCAAAAAATTCCTGACCCCGGGGTCCGGAAAACCTCATGGGGCGAGCCAGGCAGAATCAGGCCGAATGCAAAAATGAACACCGCCATGAGATTCGGGGTGGAATGTGAGGGTTAGGAGTGCTTTTGCATGCTGGATTTGGTACGGCACAATTTTTGGCCCAGAAATCAAAAAATTCCTGACCCCGGGGTCAGGAAAACCTCACGGGGCGAGCCAGGCGGAATCAGGCCGAATGCAAAAATGAACACCGCCATGAGATTCGGCATGGAATGTGAGGGTCAGGAGTGCTTTTGCATGCTGGATTTGGGACGGCACAATTTTTGTCCCAATAATCAAAAAATTCCTGACCTCGGGGTTCGAAAAACCTCACGAGGCGAACCAGGCGGAATCAGGCCGAATGCAAAAATGAACACCGCCATGAGATTCGGGGTGGAATGTGAGGGTTAGGAGTGTTTTTGCATGCTGTATTTGGGACGGCACAATTTCTGGCCCAGAAATCAAAAAATTCCTGACCCCGGGGTCAGGAAAACCTCACGGGGCGAGCCAGGCGGAATCAGGCCGAATGCAAAAATGAACACCGCCATGAGATTCGGGGTGGAATGTGAGGGTTAGGAGTGTTTTTGCATGCTGTATTTGGGACGGCACAATTTCTGGCCCAGAAATCAAAAAATTCCTGAACCCAGGGTCAGGAAAACCTCACGGGGCGAGCCAGGCGGAATCAGGCCGAATGCAAAAATGAACACCGCCATGAGACTCGGGGTGGAATGTGAGGGTTAGGAGTCCTTTTGCATGCTGGATTTGGAACGGCACAATTTTTGGCCCAGAAATCAAAAAATTCCTGACCCCGGGGTCAGGAAAACCTCACGGGGCGAGCCAGGCGGAATCAGGCCAAATGCAAAAATGAACACCGCCATGAGATTCAGGGTGGGTTGTTAGGGTTAGGAGTGTTTTTGCATGCTGTATTTGGGACGGCACAATTTTTGGCCCAGAAATCAAAAAATTCCTGACCCCGGGGTCAGGAAAACCTCACGGGGCGAGCCAGGCGGAATCAGGCCGAATGCAAAAATGAACACCGCCATGAGATTCGGGGTGGAATGTGAGAGTTAGGAGTCCTTTTGCATGCTGGATTTGGGACGGCACAATTTTTGGCCCAGAAATCAAAAATTCCTGACCCCGGGGTCAGGAAAACCTCACGGGGCGAGCCAGGCGGAATCAGGCCGAATGCAAAAATGAACACCGCCATGAGATTCGGGGTGGAATGTAAGGTTTAGGAGTGCTTTTGCATGCTGGATTTGGTACGGCACAATTTCTGGCCCTGAAATCAAAAATTCCTGACCCCGGGGTCAGGAAAACCTCACGGGGCGAGCCAGGCGGAATCAGGCCTAATGCAAAAATGAACACCGCCATGAGATTCGGGGTGGAATGTGATTGTTAGGAGTGCTTTTGCATGCTGGATTTGGGACGGCACAATTTTTGGCCCAGAAATCAAAAAATTCCTGACCCCGGGGTCAGGAAAACCTCACGGGACGAGGCACGAGGATTCAGGCCGAATGCAAAAATGTACACCGCCATGAGATTCGGGGTGGAATATGAGGGTTAGGAGTGCTTTTGCATGCTGGATTTGGGACGGCACAATTTTTGTCCCAATAATCAAAAAATTCCTGACCCGGGGTCAGGAAAACCTCACGGGGCGATCCAGGCGGAATCAGGCCTAATGCAAAAATGAACACCGCCATGAGATTCGGGGTGGATTGTGAGGGTTAGGAGTGCTTTTGCATGCTGGATTTGGGACGGCACAATTTTTGGCCCAGAAATCAAAAAATTCCTGACCCCGGGGTCAGGAAAACCTCACGGGACGAGGCACGCGGAATCAGGCCGAATGCAAAAATGTACACCGCCATGAGATTCGGGGTGGAATATGAGGGTTAGGAGTGCTTTTGCATGCTGGATTTGGGACGGCACAATTTTTGGCCCAGAAATCAAAAAATTCCTGACCCCGGGGTCAGGAAAACCTCACGAGGCGAGGCACGCAGAATCACGCCGAATGCAAAAATGAACACCGCCATGAGATTCGGGGTGGAATGTGAGGGTTAGGAGTGCTTTTGCATGCTGGATTTGGTACGGCACAATTTTTGGCCCAGAAATCAAAAAATTCCTGACCCCGGGGTCAGGAAAACCTCACGGGGCGAGCCAGGCGGAATCAGGCCGAATGCAAAAATGAACACCGCCATGAGATTCGGCATGGAATGTGAGGGTCAGGAGTGCTTTTGCATGCTGGATTTGGGACGGCACAATTTTTGTCCCAATAATCAAAAAATTCCTGACCTCGGGGTTCGAAAAACCTCACGAGGCGAACCAGGCGGAATCAGGCCAAATGCAAAAATGAACACCGCCATGGAGATTCGGGGTGGAATGTGAGGGTTAGGAGTGTTTTTGCATGCTGTATTTGGGACGGCACAATTTCTGGCCCAGAAATCAAAAAATTCCTGACCCCGGGGTCAGGAAAACCTCACGGGGCGAGCCAGGCGGAATCAGGCCGAATGCAAAAATGAACACCGCCATGAGATTCGGGGTGGAATGTGAGAGTTAGGAGTCCTTTTGCATGCTGGATTTGGGACGGCACAATTTTTGGCCCAGAAATCAAAATTGCTGACCCCGGGGTCAGGAAAACCTCACGGGGCGAGCCAGGCGGAATCAGGCCGAATGCAAAAATGAACACCGCCATGAGATTCGGGGTGGAATGTAAGGTTTAGGAGTGCTTTTGCATGCTGGATTTGGTACGGCACAATTTCTGGCCCTGAAATCAAAAAATTCCTGACCCCGGGGTCAGGAAAACCTCACGGGGCGAGCCAGGCGGAATCAGGCCTAATGCAAAAATGAACACCGCCATGAGATTCGGGGTGGAATGTGAGGGTTAGGAGTGCTTTTGCATGCTGGATTTGGGACGGCACAATTTTTGGCCCAGAAATCAAAAAATTCCTGACCCCGGGGTCAGGAAAACCTCACGGGACGAGGCACGCGGAATCAGGCCGAATGCAAAAATGTACACCGCCATGAGATTCGGGGTGGAATATGAGGGTTAGGAGTGCTTTTGCATGCTGGATTTGGGACGGCACAATTTTTGTCCCAATAATCAAAAAATTCCTGACCCCGGGGTCAGGAAAACCTCACGGGGCGAGCCAGGCGGAATCAGGCCTAATGCAAAAATGAACACCGCCATGAGATTCGGGGTGGAATGTGAGGGTTAGGAGTGCTTTTGCATGCTGGATTTGGGACGGCACAATTTTTGGCCCAGAAATCAAAAAATTCCTGACCCCGGGGTCAGGAAAACCTCACGGGGCGAGCCAGGCGGAATCAGGCCAAATGCAAAAATGAACACCGCCATGAGATTCAGGGTGGGTTGTTAGGGTTAGGAGTGTTTTTGCATGCTGTATTTGGGACGGCACAATTTTTGGCCCAGAAATCAAAAATTCCTGACCCCGGGGTCAGGAAAACCTCACGGGGCGAGCCAGGCGGAATCAGGCCAAATGCAAAAATGAACACCGCCATGAGATTCAGGGTGGGTTGTTAGGGTTAGGAGTGTTTTTGCATGCTGTATTTGGTACGGCACAATTTTTGGCCCAGAAATCAAAAAATTCCTGACCCCGGGGTCAGGAAAACCTCACGGGGCGAGCCAGGCGGAATCAGGCCGAATGCAAAAATGAACACCGCCATGAGATTCGGCATGGAATGTGAGGGTCAGGAGTGCTTTTGCATGCTGGATTTGGGACGGCACAATTTTTGTCCCAATAATCAAAAAATTCCTGACCTCGGGGTTCGAAAAACCTCACGAGGCGAACCAGGCGGAATCAGGCCGAATGCAAAAATGAACACCGCCATGAGATTCGGGGTGGAATGTGAGGGTTAGGAGTGTTTTTGCATGCTGTATTTGGGACGGCACAATTTCTGGCCCAGAAATCAAAAAATTCCTGACCCCGGGGTCAGGAAAACCTCACGGGGCGAGCCAGGCGGAATCAGGCCGAATGCAAAAATGAACACCGCCATGAGATTCGGGGTGGAATGTGAGAGTTAGGAGTCCTTTTGCATGCTGGATTTGGGACGGCACAATTTTTGGCCCAGAAATCAAAAATTCCTGACCCCGGGGTCAGGAAAACCTCACGGGGCGAGCCAGGCGGAATCAGGCCGAATGCAAAAATGAACACCGCCATGAGATTCGGGGTGGAATGTAAGGGTTAGGAGTGCTTTTGCATGCTGGATTTGGTACGGCACAATTTCTGGCCCTGAAATCAAAAAATTCCTGACCCCGGGGTCAGGAAAACCTCACGGGGCGAGCCAGGCGGAATCAGGCCTAATGCAAAAATGAACACTGCCATGAGATTCGGGGTGGAATGTGAGGGTTAGGAGTGCTTTTGCATGCTGGATTTGGGACGGCACAATTTTTGGCCCAGAAATCAAAAAATTCCTGACCCCGGGGTCAGGAAAACCTCACGGGACGAGGCACGCGGAATCAGGCCGAATGCAAAAATGTACACCGCCATGAGATTCGGGGTGGAATATGAGGGTTAGGAGTGCTTTTGCATGCTGGATTTGGGACGGCACAATTTTTGTCCCAATAATCAAAAAATTCCTGACCCCGGGGTCGGGAAAACCTCACGAGGCGAACCAGGCGGAATCAGGCCGAATGCAAAAATGAACACCGCCATGAGATTCGGGGTGGAATGTGAGGGTTAGGAGTGTATTTGCATGCTGTATTTGGGACGGCACAATTTTTGGCCCAGAAATCAAAAATTCCTGACCCCGGGGTCAGGAAAACCTCACGGGGCGAGCCAGGCGGAATCAGGCCGAATGCAAAAATGAACACCGCCATGAGATTCGGGGTGGAATGTGAGAGTTAGGAGTCCTTTTGCATGCTGGATTTGGGACGGCACAATTTTTGGCCCAGAAATCAAAAATTCCTGACCCCGGGGTCAGGAAAACCTCACGGGGCGAGCCAGGCGGAATCAGGCCGAATGCAAAAATGAACACCGCCATGAGATTCGGGGTGGAATGTAAGGGTTAGGAGTGCTTTTGCATGCTGGATTTGGTACGGCACAATTTCTGGCCCTGAAATCAAAAAATTCCTGACCCCGGGGTCAGGAAAACCTCACGGGGCGAGCCAGGCGGAATCAGGCCTAATGCAAAAATGAACACTGCCATGAGATTCGGGGTGGAATGTGAGGGTTAGGAGTGCTTTTGCATGCTGGATTTGGGACGGCACAATTTTTGGCCCAGAAATCAAAAAATTCCTGACCCCGGGGTCAGGAAAACCTCACGGGGCGAGCCAGGCGGAATCAGGCCGAATGCAAAAATGAACACCGCCATGAGATTCGGGGTGGAATGTGAGGGTTAGGAGTGTTTTTGCATGCTGTATTTGGGACGGCACAATTTCTGGCCCAGAAATCAAAAAATTCCTGAACCCAGGGTCAGGAAAACCTCACGGGGCGAGCCAGGCGGAATCAGGCCGAATGCAAAAATGAACACCGCCATGAGACTCGGGGTGGAATGTGAGGGTTAGGAGTCCTTTTGCATGCTGGATTTGGAACGGCACAATTTTTGGCCCAGAAATCAAAAAATTCCTGACCCCGGGGTCAGGAAAACCTCACGGGGCGAGCCAGGCGGAATCAGGCCAAATGCAAAAATGAACACCGCCATGAGATTCAGGGTGGGTTGTTAGGGTTAGGAGTGTTTTTGCATGCTGTATTTGGGACGGCACAATTTTTGGCCCAGAAATCAAAAATTCCTGACCCCGGGGTCAGGAAAACCTCACGGGGCGAGCCAGGCGGAATCAGGCCGAATGCAAAAATGAACACCGCCATGAGATTCGGGGTGGAATGTGAGAGTTAGGAGTCCTTTTGCATGCTGGATTTGGGACGGCACAATTTTTGCCCAGAAATCAAAAATTCCTGACCCCGGGGTCAGGAAAACCTCACGGGGCGAGCCAGGCGGAATCAGGCCGAATGCAAAAATGAACACCGCCATGAGATTCGGGGTGGAATGTAAGGTTTAGGAGTGCTTTTGCATGCTGGATTTGGTACGGCACAATTTCTGGCCCTGAAATCAAAAAATTCCTGACCCCGGGGTCAGGAATTTTTGATTTCTGGGCCAAAAATTGTGCCGTACCAAATCCAGCATGCAAAAGCACTCCTAACCCTCACATTCCACCCCGAATCTCATGGCGGTGTTCATTTTTGCATTCGGCGTGATTCTGCGTGCCTCGCCTCGTGAGGTTTTCCTGACCCCGGGGTCAGGAATTTTTTGATTTCTGGGCCAAAAATTGTGCCGTCCCAAATCCAGCATGCAAAAGCACTCCTAACCCTCATATTCCACCCCGAATCTCATGGCGGTGTACATTTTTGCATTCGGCCTGATGCCGCGTGCCTCGTCCCGTG
The DNA here is from genome assembly GCF_035149785.1 of Candoia aspera. Classification (NCBI taxonomy): domain Eukaryota; kingdom Metazoa; phylum Chordata; class Lepidosauria; order Squamata; family Candoiidae; genus Candoia; species Candoia aspera. Next base: position 46,803 of record NW_026948335.1, read on the forward strand.
AGGTTTTCCTGACCCCGGGGTCAGGAATTTTTTGATTTCTGGGCCAAAAATTGTGCCGTCCCAAATCCAGCATGCAAAAGCACTCCTAACCCTCACAATCCACCCCGAATCTCATGGCGGTGTTCATTTTTGCATTAGGCCTGATTCCGCCTGGATCGCCCCGTGAGGTTTTCCTGACCCCGGGGTCAGGAATTTTTTGATTATTGGGACAAAAATTGTGCCGTCCCAAATCCAGCATGCAAAAGCACTCCTAACCCTCATATTCCACCCCGAATCTCATGGCGGTGTACATTTTTGCATTCGGCCTGAATCCTCGTGCCTCGTCCCGTGAGGTTTTCCTGACCCCGGGGTCAGGAATTTTTTGATTTCTGGGCCAAAAATTGTGCCGTCCCAAATCCAGCATGCAAAAGCACTCCTAACAATCACATTCCACCCCGAATCTCATGGCGGTGTTCATTTTTGCATTAGGCCTGATTCCGCCTGGCTCGCCCCGTGAGGTTTTCCTGA
>NW_026948336.1:0-42312 GCF_035149785.1 Candoia aspera
TCTTTTACAACTCAAGTTTCCTGCTCAGTCAAAGACTGCAGTTGAAAAGCAACTGGTGATTCACCTTCTGCGTGGCAAGGGGTAGCTAGAAAACCAGGTGTTTTCATGAATCTCTCTCTGTCTTAAGAGAAATCGAAAGAAGAAATACGAAAAACCGCCATGTTTCCCACATTGCCAAGAATGGGGAGCAGAGCAATAGTAGAAACAAGAGCAATGTTAACTACAGCGTTCTTTTAGCAGTCCCAGGAGAGTTCAGAATTGACATCGAAATGCAGTCTACGTCACACATCTCGTTTTGTGCAACATCATACAGAGGCCCCATATTACCTTTTCGAGTGAATGTAGAAGTCAACGTTTACAACTCAAGTTTCCTGCTCAGTCAAAGACTGCAGTTGAAAAGCAACTGGTGATTCACCTTCTACGTGGCAAGGGGTAACTAGAAAACCAGGTGTTTTCATGAATCTCTCTCTGTCTTAAGAGAAATCGAAAGAAGAAATACGAAAAACCGCCATGTTTCCCACATTGCCAAGAATGGGGAGCAGAGCAATAGTAGAAACAAGAGCAATGTTAACTACAGCGTTCTTTTAGCAGTCCCAGGAGAGTTCAGAATTGACATCGAAATGCAGTCTACGTCACACATCTCGTTTTGTGCAACATCATACAGAGGCCCCATATTACCTTTTCGAGTGAATGTAGAAGTCAACGTTTACAACTCAAGTTTCCTGCTCAGTCAAAGACTGCAGTTGAAAAGCAACTGGTGATTCACCTTCTGCGTGGCAAGGGGTAACTAGAAAACCAGGTGTTTTCATGAATCTCTCTCTGTCTTAAGAGAAATCGAAAGAAGAAATACGAAAAACCGCCATGTTTCCCACATTGCCAAGAATGGGGAGCAGAGCAATAGTAGAAACAAGAGCAATGTTAACTACAGCGTTCTTTTAGCAGTCCCAGGAGAGTTCAGAATTGACATCGAAATGCAGTCTACGTCACACATCTCGTTTTGTGCAACATCATACAGAGGCCCCATATTACCTTTTCGAGTGAATGTAGAAGTCAACGTTTACAACTCAAGTTTCCTGCTCAGTCAAAGACTGCAGTTGAAAAGCAACTGGTGATTCACCTTCTGCGTGGCAAGGGGTAGCTAGAAAACCAGGTGTTTTCATGAATCTCTCTCTGTCTTAAGAGAAATCGAAAGAAGAAATACGAAAAACCGCCATGTTTCCCACATTGCCAAGAATGGGGAGCAGAGCAATAGTAGAAACAAGAGCAATGTTAACTACAGCGTTCTTTTAGCAGTCCCAGGAGAGTTCAGAATTGACATCGAAATGCAGTCTACGTCACACATCTCGTTTTGTGCAACATCATACAGAGGCCCCATATTACCTTTTCGAGTGAATGTAGAAGTCAACGTTTACAACTCAAGTTTCCTGCTCAGTCAAAGACTGCAGTTGAAAAGCAACTGGTGATTCACCTTCTACGTGGCAAGGGGTAACTAAGGAAAAAACCAGGTGTTTTCATGAATCTCTCTCTGTCTTAAGAGAAATCGAAAGAAGAAATACGAAAAACCGCCATGTTTCCCACATTGCCAAGAATGGGGAGCAGAGCAATAGTAGAAACAAGAGCAATGTTAACTACAGCGTTCTTTTAGCAGTCCCAGGAGAGTTCAGAATTGACATCGAAATGCAGTCTACGTCACACATCTCGTTTTGTGCAACATCATACAGAGGCCCCATATTACCTTTTCGAGTGAATGTAGAAGTCAACGTTTACAACTCAAGTTTCCTGCTCAGTCAAAGACTGCAGTTGAAAAGCAACTGGTGATTCACCTTCTGCGTGGCAAGGGGTAGCTAGAAAACCAGGTGTTTTCATGAATCTCTCTCTGTCTTAAGAGAAATCGAAAGAAGAAATACGAAAACCCGCCATGTTTCCCACATTGCCAAGAATGGGGAGCAGAGCAATAGTAGAAACAAGAGCAATGTTAACTACAGCGTTCTTTTAGCAGTCCCAGGAGAGTTCAGAATTGACATCGAAATGCAGTCTACGTCACACATCTCGTTTTGTGCAACATCATACAGAGGCCCCATATTACCTTTTCGAGTGAATGTAGAAGTCAACGTTTACAACTCAAGTTTCCTGCTCAGTCAAAGACTGCAGTTGAAAAGCAACTGGTGATTCACCTTCTACGTGGCAAGGGGTAACTAGAAAACCAGGTGTTTTCATGAATCTCTCTCTGTCTTAAGAGAAATCGAAAGAAGAAATACGAAAAACCGCCATGTTTCCCACATTGCCAAGAATGGGGAGCAGAGCAATAGTAGAAACAAGAGCAATGTTAACTACAGCGTTCTTTTAGCAGTCCCAGGAGAGTTCAGAATTGACATCGAAATGCAGTCTACGTCACACATCTCGTTTTGTGCAACATCATACAGAGGCCCCATATTACCTTTTCGAGTGGATGTAGAAGTCAACGTTTACAACTCAAGTTTCCTGCTCAGTCAAAGACTGCAGTTGAAAAGCAACTGGTGATTCACCTTCTACGTGGCAAGGGGTAACTAGAAAACCAGGTGTTTTCATGAATCTCTCTCTGTCTTAAGAGAAATCGAAAGAAGAAATACGAAAAACCGCCATGTTTCCCACATTGCCAAGAATGGGGAGCAGAGCAATAGTAGAAACAAGAGCAATGTTAACTACAGCGTTCTTTTAGCAGTCCCAGAAGAGTTCAGAATTGACATCGAAATGCAGTCTACGTCACACATCTCGTTTTGTGCAACATCATACAGAGGCCCCATATTACCTTTTCGAGTGAATGTAGAAGTCAACTTTTACAACTCAAGTTTCCTGCTCAGTCAAAGACTGCAGTTGAAAAGCAACTGGTGATTCACCTTCTACGTGGCAAGGGGTAACTAGAAAACCAGGTGTTTTCATGAATCTCTCTCTGTCTTAAGAGAAATCGAAAGAAGAAATACGAAAAACCGCCATGTTTCCCACATTGCCAAGAATGGGGAGCAGAGCAATAGTAGAAACAAGAGCAATGTTAACTACAGCGTTCTTTTAGCAGTCCCAGGAGAGTTCAGAATTGACATCGAAATGCAGTCTACGTCACACATCTCGTTTTGTGCAACATCATACAGAGGCCCCATATTACCTTTTCGAGTGAATGTAGAAGTCAACGTTTACAACTCAAGTTTCCTGCTCAGTCAAAGACTGCAGTTGAAAAGCAACTGGTGATTCACCTTCTGCGTGGCAAGGGGTAGCTAGAAAACCAGGTGTTTTCATGAATCTCTCTCTGTCTTAAGAGAAATCGAAAGAAGAAATACGAAAAACCGCCATGTTTCCCACATTGCCAAGAATGGGAGCAGAGCAATAGTAGAAACAAGAGCAATGTTAACTACAGCGTTCTTTTAGCAGTCCCAGGAGAGTTCAGAATTGACATCGAAATGCAGTCTACGTCACACATCTCGTTTTGTGCAACATCATACAGAGGCCCCATATTACCTTTTGAGTGAATGTAGAAGTCAACTTTTACAACTCAAGTTTCCTGCTCAGTCAAAGACTGCAGTTGAAAGCAACTGGTGATTCACCTTCTACGTGGCAAGGGGTAACTAGAAAACCAGGTGTTTTCATGAATTTCTCTCTGTCTTAAGAGAAATCGAAAGAAGAAATACGAAAAACCGCCATGTTTCCCCACATTGCCAAGAATGGGGAGCAGAGCAATAGTAGAAACAAGAGCAATGTTAACTACAGCGTTCTTTTAGCAGTCCCAGGAGAGTTCAGAATTGACATCGAAATGCAGTCTACGTCACACATCTCGTTTTGTGCAACATCATACAGAGGCCCCATATTACCTTTTCGAGTGAATGTAGAAGTCAACTTTTACAACTCAAGTTTCCTGCTCAGTCAAAGACTGCAGTTGAAAAGCAACTGGTGATTCACCTTCTACGTGGCAAGGGGTAGCTAGAAAACCAGGTGTTTTCATGAATCTCTCTCTGTCTTAAGAGAAATCGAAAGAAGAAATACGAAAAACCGCCATGTTTCCCACATTGCCAAGAATGGGGAGCAGAGCAATAGTAGAAACAAGAGCAATGTTAACTACAGCGTTCTTTTAGCAGTCCCAGGAGAGTTCAGAATTGACATCGAAATGCAGTCTACGTCACACATCTCGTTTTGTGCAACATCATACAGAGGCCCCATATTACCTTTTCGAGTGAATGTAGAAGTCAACTTTTACAACTCAAGTTTCCTGCTCAGTCAAAGACTGCAGTTGAAAAGCAACTGGTGATTCACCTTCTACGTGGCAAGGGGTAACTAGAAAACCAGGTGTTTTCATGAATTTCTCTCTGTCTTAAGAGAAATCGAAAGAAGAAATACGAAAAACCGCCATGTTTCCCACATTGCCAAGAATGGGGAGCAGAGCAATAGTAGAAACAAGAGCAATGTTAACTACAGCGTTCTTTTAGCAGTCCCAGGAGAGTTCAGAATTGACATCGAAATGCAGTCTACGTCACACATCTCGTTTTGTGCAACATCATACAGAGGCCCCATATTACCTTTTCGAGTGAATGTAGAAGTCAACGTTTACAACTCAAGTTTCCTGCTCAGTCAAAGACTGCAGTTGAAAAGCAACTGGTGATTCACCTTCTGCGTGGCAAGGGGTAACTAGAAAACCAGGTGTTTTCATGAATCTCTCTCTGTCTTAAGAGAAATCGAAAGAAGAAATACGAAAAACCGCCATGTTTCCCACATTGCCAAGAATGGGGAGCAGAGCAATAGTAGAAACAAGAGCAATGTTAACTACAGCGTTCTTTTAGCAGTCCCAGGAGAGTTCAGAATTGACATCGAAATGCAGTCTACGTCACACATCTCGTTTTGTGCAACATCATACAGAGGCCCCATATTACCTTTTCGAGTGAATGTAGAAGTCAACTTTTACAACTCAAGTTTCCTGCTCAGTCAAAGACTGCAGTTGAAAAGCAACTGGTGATTCACCTTCTGCGTGGCAAGGGGTAGCTAGAAAACCAGGTGTTTTCATGAATCTCTCTCTGTCTTAAGAGAAATCGAAAGAAGAAATACGAAAAACCGCCATGTTTCCCACATTGCCAAGAATGGGGAGCAGAGCAATAGTAGAAACAAGAGCAATGTTAACTACAGCGTTCTTTTAGCAGTCCCAGGAGAGTTCAGAATTGACATCGAAATGCAGTCTACGTCACACATCTCGTTTTGTGCAACATCATACAGAGGCCCCATATTACCTTTTCGAGTGAATGTAGAAGTCAACGTTTACAACTCAAGTTTCCTGCTCAGTCAAAGACTGCAGTTGAAAAGCAACTGGTGATTCACCTTCTACGTGGCAAGGGGTAACTAGAAAACCAGGTGTTTTCATGAATCTCTCTCTGTCTTAAGAGAAATCGAAAGAAGAAATACGAAAAACCGCCATGTTTCCCACATTGCCAAGAATGGGGAGCAGAGCAATAGTAGAAACAAGAGCAATGTTAACTACAGCGTTCTTTTAGCAGTCCCAGGAGAGTTCAGAATTGACATCGAAATGCAGTCTACGTCACACATCTCGTTTTGTGCAACATCATACAGAGGCCCCATATTACCTTTTCGAGTGAATGTAGAAGTCAACGTTTACAACTCAAGTTTCCTGCTCAGTCAAAGACTGCAGTTGAAAAGCAACTGGTGATTCACCTTCTGCGTGGCAAGGGGTAACTAGAAAACCAGGTGTTTTCATGAATCTCTCTCTGTCTTAAGAGAAATCGAAAGAAGAAATACGAAAAACCGCCATGTTTCCCACATTGCCAAGAATGGGGAACAGAGCAATAGTAGAAACAAGAGCAATGTTAACTACAGCGTTCTTTTAGCAGTCCCAGGAGAGTTCAGAATTGACATCGAAATGCAGTCTACGTCACACATCTCGTTTTGTGCAACATCATACAGAGGCCCCATATTACCTTTTCGAGTGAATGTAGAAGTCAACTTTTACAACTCAAGTTTCCTGCTCAGTCAAAGACTGCAGTTGAAAAGCAACTGGTGATTCACCTTCTACGTGGCAAGGGGTAACTAGAAAACCAGGTGTTTTCATGAATCTCTCTCTGTCTTAAGAGAAATCGAAAGAAGAAATACGAAAAACCGCCATGTTTCCCACATTGCCAAGAATGGGGAGCAGAGCAATAGTAGAAACAAGAGCAATGTTAACTACAGCGTTCTTTTAGCAGTCCCAGGAGAGTTCAGAATTGACATCGAAATGCAGTCTACGTCACACATCTCGTTTTGTGCAACATCATACAGAGGCCCCATATTACCTTTTCGAGTGAATGTAGAAGTCAACGTTTACAACTCAAGTTTCCTGCTCAGTCAAAGACTGCAGTTGAAAAGCAACTGGTGATTCACCTTCTGCGTGGCAAGGGGTAGCTAGAAAACCAGGTGTTTTCATGAATCTCTCTCTGTCTTAAGAGAAATCGAAAGAAGAAATACGAAAAACCGCCATGTTTCCCACATTGCCAAGAATGGGGAGCAGAGCAATAGTAGAAACAAGAGCAATGTTAACTACAGCGTTCTTTTAGCAGTCCCAGGAGAGTTCAGAATTGACATCGAAATGCAGTCTACGTCACACATCTCGTTTTGTGCAACATCATACAGAGGCCCCATATTACCTTTTCGAGTGAATGTAGAAGTCAACGTTTACAACTCAAGTTTCCTGCTCAGTCAAAGACTGCAGTTGAAAAGCAACTGGTGATTCACCTTCTACGTGGCAAGGGGTAACTAGAAAACCAGGTGTTTTCATGAATCTCTCTCTGTCTTAAGAGAAATCGAAAGAAGAAATACGAAAAACCGCCATGTTTCCCACATTGCCAAGAATGGGGAGCAGAGCAATAGTAGAAACAAGAGCAATGTTAACTACAGCGTTCTTTTAGCAGTCCCAGGAGAGTTCAGAATTGACATCGAAATGCAGTCTACGTCACACATCTCGTTTTGTGCAACATCATACAGAGGCCCCATATTACCTTTTCGAGTGAATGTAGAAGTCAACGTTTACAACTCAAGTTTCCTGCTCAGTCAAAGACTGCAGTTGAAAAGCAACTGGTGATTCACCTTCTGCGTGGCAAGGGGTAGCTAGAAAACCAGGTGTTTTCATGAATCTCTCTCTGTCTTAAGAGAAATCGAAAGAAGAAATACGAAAACCGCCATGTTTCCCACATTGCCAAGAATGGGGAGCAGAGCAATAGTAGAAACAAGAGCAATGTTAACTACAGCGTTCTTTTAGCAGTCCCAGGAGAGTTCAGAATTGACATCGAAATGCAGTCTACGTCACACATCTCGTTTTGTGCAACATCATACAGAGAGTCAACGTTTACAACTCAAGTTTCCTGCTCAGTCAAAGACTGCAGTTGAAAAGCAACTGGTGATTCACCTTCTACGTGGCAAGGGGTAACTAGAAAACCAGGTGTTTTCATGAATCTCTCTCTGTCTTAAGAGAAATCGAAAGAAGAAATACGAAAAACCGCCATGTTTCCCACATTGCCAAGAATGGGGAGCAGAGCAATAGTAGAAACAAGAGCAATGTTAACTACAGCGTTCTTTTAGCAGTCCCAGGAGAGTTCAGAATTGACATCGAAATGCAGTCTACGTCACACATCTCGTTTTGTGCAACATCATACAGAGGCCCCATATTACCTTTTCGAGTGGATGTAGAAGTCAACGTTTACAACTCAAGTTTCCTGCTCAGTCAAAGACTGCAGTTGAAAAGCAACTGGTGATTCACCTTCTACGTGGCAAGGGGTAACTAGAAAACCAGGTGTTTTCATGAATCTCTCTCTGTCTTAAGAGAAATCGAAAGAAGAAATACGAAAAACCGCCATGTTTCCCACATTGCCAAGAATGGGGAGCAGAGCAATAGTAGAAACAAGAGCAATGTTAACTACAGCGTTCTTTTAGCAGTCCCAGAAGAGTTCAGAATTGACATCGAAATGCAGTCTACGTCACACATCTCGTTTTGTGCAACATCATACAGAGGCCCCATATTACCTTTTCGAGTGAATGTAGAAGTCAACTTTTACAACTCAAGTTTCCTGCTCAGTCAAAGACTGCAGTTGAAAAGCAACTGGTGATTCACCTTCTACGTGGCAAGGGGTAACTAGAAAACCAGGTGTTTTCATGAATCTCTCTCTGTCTTAAGAGAAATCGAAAGAAGAAATACGAAAAACCGCCATGTTTCCCACATTGCCAAGAATGGGGAGCAGAGCAATAGTAGAAACAAGAGCAATGTTAACTACAGCGTTCTTTTAGCAGTCCCAGGAGAGTTCAGAATTGACATCGAAATGCAGTCTACGTCACACATCTCGTTTTGTGCAACATCATACAGAGGCCCCATATTACCTTTTCGAGTGAATGTAGAAGTCAACGTTTACAACTCAAGTTTCCTGCTCAGTCAAAGACTGCAGTTGAAAAGCAACTGGTGATTCACCTTCTGCGTGGCAAGGGGTAGCTAGAAAACCAGGTGTTTTCATGAATCTCTCTCTGTCTTAAGAGAAATCGAAAGAAGAAATACGAAAAACCGCCATGTTTCCCACATTGCCAAGAATGGGGAGCAGAGCAATAGTAGAAACAAGAGCAATGTTAACTACAGCGTTCTTTTAGCAGTCCCAGGAGAGTTCAGAATTGACATCGAAATGCAGTCTACGTCACACATCTCGTTTTGTGCAACATCATACAGAGGCCCCATATTACCTTTTTGAGTGAATGTAGAAGTCAACTTTTACAACTCAAGTTTCCTGCTCAGTCAAAGACTGCAGTTGAAAAGCAACTGGTGATTCACCTTCTACGTGGCAAGGGGTAACTAGAAAACCAGGTGTTTTCATGAATTTCTCTCTGTCTTAAGAGAAATCGAAAGAAGAAATACGAAAAACCGCCATGTTTCCCACATTGCCAAGAATGGGGAGCAGAGCAATAGTAGAAACAAGAGCAATGTTAACTACAGCGTTCTTTTAGCAGTCCCAGGAGAGTTCAGAATTGACATCGAAATGCAGTCTACGTCACACATCTCGTTTTGTGCAACATCATACAGAGGCCCCATATTACCTTTTCGAGTGAATGTAGAAGTCAACTTTTACAACTCAAGTTTCCTGCTCAGTCAAAGACTGCAGTTGAAAAGCAACTGGTGATTCACCTTCTACGTGGCAAGGGGTAGCTAGAAAACCAGGTGTTTTCATGAATCTCTCTCTGTCTTAAGAGAAATCGAAAGAAGAAATACGAAAAACCGCCATGTTTCCCACATTGCCAAGAATGGGGAGCAGAGCAATAGTAGAAACAAGAGCAATGTTAACTACAGCGTTCTTTTAGCAGTCCCAGGAGAGTTCAGAATTGACATCGAAATGCAGTCTACGTCACACATCTCGTTTTGTGCAACATCATACAGAGGCCCCATATTACCTTTTCGAGTGAATGTAGAAGTCAACTTTTACAACTCAAGTTTCCTGCTCAGTCAAAGACTGCAGTTGAAAAGCAACTGGTGATTCACCTTCTACGTGGCAAGGGGTAACTAGAAAACCAGGTGTTTTCATGAATTTCTCTCTGTCTTAAGAGAAATCGAAAGAAGAAATACGAAAAACCGCCATGTTTCCCACATTGCCAAGAATGGGGAGCAGAGCAATAGTAGAAACAAGAGCAATGTTAACTACAGCGTTCTTTTAGCAGTCCCAGGAGAGTTCAGAATTGACATCGAAATGCAGTCTACGTCACACATCTCGTTTTGTGCAACATCATACAGAGGCCCCATATTACCTTTTCGAGTGAATGTAGAAGTCAACGTTTACAACTCAAGTTTCCTGCTCAGTCAAAGACTGCAGTTGAAAAGCAACTGGTGATTCACCTTCTGCGTGGCAAGGGGTAACTAGAAAACCAGGTGTTTTCATGAATCTCTCTCTGTCTTAAGAGAAATCGAAAGAAGAAATACGAAAAACCGCCATGTTTCCCACATTGCCAAGAATGGGGAGCAGAGCAATAGTAGAAACAAGAGCAATGTTAACTACAGCGTTCTTTTAGCAGTCCCAGGAGAGTTCAGAATTGACATCGAAATGCAGTCTACGTCACACATCTCGTTTTGTGCAACATCATACAGAGGCCCCATATTACCTTTTCGAGTGAATGTAGAAGTCAACGTTTACAACTCAATTTTCCTGCTCAGTCAAAGACTGCAGTTGAAAAGCAACTGGTGATTCACCTTCTGCGTGGCAAGGGGTAGCTAGAAAACCAGGTGTTTTCATGAATCTCTCTCTGTCTTAAGAGAAATCGAAAGAAGAAATACGAAAAACCGCCATGTTTCCCACATTGCCAAGAATGGGGAACAGAGCAATAGTAGAAACAAGAGCAATGTTAACTACAGCGTTCTTTTAGCAGTCCCAGGAGAGTTCAGAATTGACATCGAAATGCAGTCTACGTCACACATCTCGTTTTGTGCAACATCATACAGAGGCCCCATATTACCTTTTCGAGTGAATGTAGAAGTCAACTTTTACAACTCAAGTTTCCTGCTCAGTCAAAGACTGCAGTTGAAAAGCAACTGGTGATTCACCTTCTACGTGGCAAGGGGTAACTAGAAAACCAGGTGTTTTCATGAATCTCTCTCTGTCTTAAGAGAAATCGAAAGAAGAAATACGAAAAACCGCCATGTTTCCCACATTGCCAAGAATGGGGAGCAGAGCAATAGTAGAAACAAGAGCAATGTTAACTACAGCGTTCTTTTAGCAGTCCCAGGAGAGTTCAGAATTGACATCGAAATGCAGTCTACGTCACACATCTCGTTTTGTGCAACATCATACAGAGGCCCCATATTACCTTTTCGAGTGAATGTAGAAGTCAACGTTTACAACTCAAGTTTCCTGCTCAGTCAAAGACTGCAGTTGAAAAGCAACTGGTGATTCACCTTCTGCGTGGCAAGGGGTAGCTAGAAAACCAGGTGTTTTCATGAATCTCTCTCTGTCTTAAGAGAAATCGAAAGAAGAAATACGAAAAACCGCCATGTTTCCCACATTGCCAAGAATGGGGAGCAGAGCAATAGTAGAAACAAGAGCAATGTTAACTACAGCGTTCTTTTAGCAGTCCCAGGAGAGTTCAGAATTGACATCGAAATGCAGTCTACGTCACACATCTCGTTTTGTGCAACATCATACAGAGGCCCCATATTACCTTTTCGAGTGAATGTAGAAGTCAACTTTTACAACTCAAGTTTCCTGCTCAGTCAAAGACTGCAGTTGAAAAGCAACTGGTGATTCACCTTCTACGTGGCAAGGGGTAACTAGAAAACCAGGTGTTTTCATGAATTTCTCTCTGTCTTAAGAGAAATCGAAAGAAGAAATACGAAAAACCGCCATGTTTCCCACATTGCCAAGAATGGGGAGCAGAGCAATAGTAGAAACAAGAGCAATGTTAACTACAGCGTTCTTTTAGCAGTCCCAGGAGAGTTCAGAATTGACATCGAAATGCAGTCTACGTCACACATCTCGTTTTGTGCAACATCATACAGAGGCCCCATATTACCTTTTCGAGTGAATGTAGAAGTCAACGTTTACAACTCAAGTTTCCTGCTCAGTCAAAGACTGCAGTTGAAAAGCAACTGGTGATTCACCTTCTGCGTGGCAAGGGGTAACTAGAAAACCAGGTGTTTTCATGAATCTCTCTCTGTCTTAAGAGAAATCGAAAGAAGAAATACGAAAAACCGCCATGTTTCCCACATTGCCAAGAATGGGGAGCAGAGCAATAGTAGAAACAAGAGCAATGTTAACTACAGCGTTCTTTTAGCAGTCCCAGGAGAGTTCAGAATTGACATCGAAATGCAGTCTACGTCACACATCTCGTTTTGTGCAACATCATACAGAGGCCCCATATTACCTTTTCGAGTGAATGTAGAAGTCAACTTTTACAACTCAAGTTTCCTGCTCAGTCAAAGACTGCAGTTGAAAAGCAACTGGTGATTCACCTTCTACGTGGCAAGGGGTAACTAGAAAACCAGGTGTTTTCATGAATCTCTCTCTGTCTTAAGAGAAATCGAAAGAAGAAATACGAAAAACCGCCATGTTTCCCACATTGCCAAGAATGGGGAACAGAGCAATAGTAGAAACAAGAGCAATGTTAACTACAGCGTTCTTTTAGCAGTCCCAGGAGAGTTCAGAATTGACATCGAAATGCAGTCTACGTCACACATCTCGTTTTGTGCAACATCATACAGAGGCCCCATATTACCTTTTCGAGTGAATGTAGAAGTCAACTTTTACAACTCAAGTTTCCTGCTCAGTCAAAGACTGCAGTTGAAAAGCAACTGGTGATTCACCTTCTACGTGGCAAGGGGTAACTAGAAAACCAGGTGTTTTCATGAATCTCTCTCTGTCTTAAGAGAAATCGAAAGAAGAAATACGAAAAACCGCCATGTTTCCCACATTGCCAAGAATGGGGAGCAGAGCAATAGTAGAAACAAGAGCAATGTTAACTACAGCGTTCTTTTAGCAGTCCCAGGAGAGTTCAGAATTGACATCGAAATGCAGTCTACGTCACACATCTCGTTTTGTGCAACATCATACAGAGGCCCCATATTACCTTTTCGAGTGAATGTAGAAGTCAACGTTTACAACTCAAGTTTCCTGCTCAGTCAAAGACTGCAGTTGAAAAGCAACTGGTGATTCACCTTCTGCGTGGCAAGGGGTAGCTAGAAAACCAGGTGTTTTCATGAATCTCTCTCTGTCTTAAGAGAAATCGAAAGAAGAAATACGAAAAACCGCCATGTTTCCCACATTGCCAAGAATGGGGAGCAGAGCAATAGTAGAAACAAGAGCAATGTTAACTACAGCGTTCTTTTAGCAGTCCCAGGAGAGTTCAGAATTGACATCGAAATGCAGTCTACGTCACACATCTCGTTTTGTGCAACATCATACAGAGGCCCCATATTACCTTTTCGAGTGAATGTAGAAGTCAACGTTTACAACTCAAGTTTCCTGCTCAGTCAAAGACTGCAGTTGAAAAGCAACTGGTGATTCACCTTCTACGTGGCAAGGGGTAACTAGAAAACCAGGTGTTTTCATGAATCTCTCTCTGTCTTAAGAGAAATCGAAAGAAGAAATACGAAAAACCGCCATGTTTCCCACATTGCCAAGAATGGGGAGCAGAGCAATAGTAGAAACAAGAGCAATGTTAACTACAGCGTTCTTTTAGCAGTCCCAGGAGAGTTCAGAATTGACATCGAAATGCAGTCTACGTCACACATCTCGTTTTGTGCAACATCATACAGAGGCCCCATATTACCTTTTCGAGTGGATGTAGAAGTCAACGTTTACAACTCAAGTTTCCTGCTCAGTCAAAGACTGCAGTTGAAAAGCAACTGGTGATTCACCTTCTGCGTGGCAAGGGGTAACTAGAAAACCAGGTGTTTTCATGAATCTCTCTCTGTCTTAAGAGAAATCGAAAGAAGAAATACGAAAAACCGCCATGTTTCCCACATTGCCAAGAATGGGGAGCAGAGCAATAGTAGAAACAAGAGCAATGTTAACTACAGCGTTCTTTTAGCAGTCCCAGGAGAGTTCAGAATTGACATCGAAATGCAGTCTACGTCACACATCTCGTTTTGTGCAACATCATACAGAGGCCCCATATTACCTTTTCGAGTGGATGTAGAAGTCAACGTTTACAACTCAAGTTTCCTGCTCAGTCAAAGACTGCAGTTGAAAAGCAACTGGTGATTCACCTTCTGCGTGGCAAGGGGTAACTAGAAAACCAGGTGTTTTCATGAATCTCTCTCTGTCTTAAGAGAAATCGAAAGAAGAAATACGAAAAACCGCCATGTTTCCCACATTGCCAAGAATGGGGAGCAGAGCAATAGTAGAAACAAGAGCAATGTTAACTACAGCGTTCTTTTAGCAGTCCCAGGAGAGTTCAGAATTGACATCGAAATGCAGTCTACGTCACACATCTCGTTTTGTGCAACATCATACAGAGGCCCCATATTTCCTTTTCGAGTGAATGTAGAAGTCAACTTTTACAACTCAAGTTTCCTGCTCAGTCAAAGACTGCAGTTGAAAAGCAACTGGTGATTCACCTTCTGCGTGGCAAGGGGTAACTAGAAAACCAGGTGTTCTCATGAATCTCTCTCTGTCTTAAGAGAAATCGAAAGAAGAAATACGAGAAACCGCCATGTTTCCCACATTGCCAAGAATGGGGAGCAGAGCAATAGTAGAAACAAGAGCAATGTTAACTACAGCGTTCTTTTAGCAGTCCCAGGAGAGTTCAGAATTGACATCGAAATGCAGTCTACGTCACACATCTCGTTTTGTGCAACATCATACAGAGGCCCCATATTACCTTTTCGAGTGAATGTAGAAGTCAACGTTTACAACTCAAGTTTCCTGCTCAGTCAAAGACTGCAGTTGAAAAGCAACTGGTGATTCACCTTCTACGTGGCAAGGGGTAACTAGAAAACCAGGTGTTTTCATGAATCTCTCTCTGTCTTAAGAGAAATCGAAAGAAGAAATACGAAAAACCGCCATGTTTCCCACATTGCCAAGAATGGGGAGCAGAGCAATAGTAGAAACAAGAGCAATGTTAACTACAGCGTTCTTTTAGCAGTCCCAGGAGAGTTCAGAATTGACATCGAAATGCAGTCTACGTCACACATCTCGTTTTGTGCAACATCATACAGAGGCCCCATATTACCTTTTCGAGTGAATGTAGAAGTCAACGTTTACAACTCAAGTTTCCTGCTCAGTCAAAGACTGCAGTTGAAAAGCAACTGGTGATTCACCTTCTACGTGGCAAGGGGTAACTAGAAAACCAGGTGTTTTCATGAATCTCTCTCTGTCTTAAGAGAAATCGAAAGAAGAAATACGAAAAACCGCCATGTTTCCCACATTGCCAAGAATGGGGAGCAGAGCAATAGTAGAAACAAGAGCAATGTTAACTACAGCGTTCTTTTAGCAGTCCCAGGAGAGTTCAGAATTGACATCGAAATGCAGTCTACGTCACACATCTCGTTTTGTGCAACATCATACAGAGGCCCCATATTACCTTTTCGAGTGAATGTAGAAGTCAACGTTTACAACTCAAGTTTCCTGCTCAGTCAAAGACTGCAGTTGAAAAGCAACTGGTGATTCACCTTCTACGTGGCAAGGGGTAACTAGAAAACCAGGTGTTTTCATGAATCTCTCTCTGTCTTAAGAGAAATCGAAAGAAGAAATACGAAAAACCGCCATGTTTCCCACATTGCCAAGAATGGGGAGCAGAGCAATAGTAGAAACAAGAGCAATGTTAACTACAGCGTTCTTTTAGCAGTCCCAGGAGAGTTCAGAATTGACATCGAAATGCAGTCTACGTCACACATCTCGTTTTGTGCAACATCATACAGAGGCCCCATATTACCTTTTCGAGTGAATGTAGAAGTCAACGTTTACAACTCAAGTTTCCTGCTCAGTCAAAGACTGCAGTTGAAAAGCAACTGGTGATTCACCTTCTGCGTGGCAAGGGGTAACTAGAAAACCAGGTGTTTTCATGAATCTCTCTCTGTCTTAAGAGAAATCGAAAGAAGAAATACGAAAAACCGCCATGTTTCCCACATTGCCAAGAATGGGGAGCAGAGCAATAGTAGAAACAAGAGCAATGTTAACTACAGCGTTCTTTTAGCAGTCCCAGGAGAGTTCAGAATTGACATCGAAATGCAGTCTACGTCACACATCTCGTTTTGTGCAACATCATACAGAGGCCCCATATTACCTTTTCGAGTGGATGTAGAAGTCAACGTTTACAACTCAAGTTTCCTGCTCAGTCAAAGACTGCAGTTGAAAAGCAACTGGTGATTCACCTTCTGCGTGGCAAGGGGTAACTAGAAAACCAGGTGTTTTCATGAATCTCTCTCTGTCTTAAGAGAAATCGAAAGAAGAAATACGAAAAACCGCCATGTTTCCCACATTGCCAAGAATGGGGAGCAGAGCAATAGTAGAAACAAGAGCAATGTTAACTACAGCGTTCTTTTAGCAGTCCCAGGAGAGTTCAGAATTGACATCGAAATGCAGTCTACGTCACACATCTCGTTTTGTGCAACATCATACAGAGGCCCCATATTACCTTTTCGAGTGAATGTAGAAGTCAACGTTTACAACTCAAGTTTCCTGCTCAGTCAAAGACTGCAGTTGAAAAGCAACTGGTGATTCACCTTCTACGTGGCAAGGGGTAACTAGAAAACCAGGTGTTTTCATGAATCTCTCTCTGTCTTAAGAGAAATCGAAAGAAGAAATACGAAAAACCGCCATGTTTCCCACATTGCCAAGAATGGGGAGCAGAGCAATAGTAGAAACAAGAGCAATGTTAACTACAGCGTTCTTTTAGCAGTCCCAGGAGAGTTCAGAATTGACATCGAAATGCAGTCTACGTCACACATCTCGTTTTGTGCAACATCATACAGAGGCCCCATATTACCTTTTCGAGTGAATGTAGAAGTCAACGTTTACAACTCAAGTTTCCTGCTCAGTCAAAGACTGCAGTTGAAAAGCAACTGGTGATTCACCTTCTGCGTGGCAAGGGGTAACTAGAAAAACAGGTGTTTTCATGAATCTCTCTCTGTCTTAAGAGAAATCGAAAGAAGAAATACGAAAAACCGCCATGTTTCCCACATTGCCAAGAATGGGGAGCAGAGCAATAGTAGAAACAAGAGCAATGTTAACTACAGCGTTCTTTTAGCAGTCCCAGGAGAGTTCAGAATTGACATCGAAATGCAGTCTACGTCACACATCTCGTTTTGTGCAACATCATACAGAGGCCCCATATTACCTTTTCGAGTGAATGTAGAAGTCAACGTTTACAACTCAAGTTTCCTGCTCAGTCAAAGACTGCAGTTGAAAAGCAACTGGTGATTCACCTTCTACGTGGCAAGGGGTAACTAGAAAACCAGGTGTTTTCATGAATCTCTCTCTGTCTTAAGAGAAATCGAAAGAAGAAATACGAAAAACCGCCATGTTTCCCACATTGCCAAGAATGGGGAGCAGAGCAATAGTAGAAACAAGAGCAATGTTAACTACAGCGTTCTTTTAGCAGTCCCAGGAGAGTTCAGAATTGACATCGAAATGCAGTCTACGTCACACATCTCGTTTTGTGCAACATCATACAGAGGCCCCATATTACCTTTTCGAGTGAATGTAGAAGTCAACTTTTACAACTCAAGTTTCCTGCTCAGTCAAAGACTGCAGTTGAAAAGCAACTGGTGATTCACCTTCTGCGTGGCAAGGGGTAACTAGAAAACCAGGTGTTTTCATGAATCTCTCTCTGTCTTAAGAGAAATCGAAAGAAGAAATACGAAAAACCGCCATGTTTCCCACATTGCCAAGAATGGGGAGCAGAGCAATAGTAGAAACAAGAGCAATGTTAACTACAGCGTTCTTTTAGCAGTCCCAGGAGAGTTCAGAATTGACATCGAAATGCAGTCTACGTCACACATCTCGTTTTGTGCAACATCATACAGAGGCCCCATATTACCTTTTCGAGTTGATGTAGAAGTCAACGTTTACAACTCAAGTTTCCTGCTCAGTCAAAGACTGCAGTTGAAAAGCAACTGGTGATTCACCTTCTGCGTGGCAAGGGGTAACTAGAAAACCAGGTGTTTTCATGAATCTCTCTCTGTCTTAAGAGAAATCGAAAGAAGAAATACGAAAAACCGCCATGTTTCCCACATTGCCAAGAATGGGGAGCAGAGCAATAGTAGAAACAAGAGCAATGTTAACTACAGCGTTCTTTTAGCAGTCCCAGGAGAGTTCAGAATTGACATCGAAATGCAGTCTACGTCACACATCTCGTTTTGTGCAACATCATACAGAGGCCCCATATTTCCTTTTCGAGTGAATGTAGAAGTCAACTTTTACAACTCAAGTTTCCTGCTCAGTCAAAGACTGCAGTTGAAAAGCAACTGGTGATTCACCTTCTGCGTGGCAAGGGGTAACTAGAAAACCAGGTGTTTTCATGAATCTCTCTCTGTCTTAAGAGAAATCGAAAGAAGAAATACGAAAAACCGCCATGTTTCCCACATTGCCAAGAATGGGGAGCAGAGCAATAGTAGAAACAAGAGCAATGTTAACTACAGCGTTCTTTTAGCAGTCCCAGGAGAGTTCAGAATTGACATCGAAATGCAGTCTACGTCACACATCTCGTTTTGTGCAACATCATACAGAGGCCCCATATTACCTTTTCGAGTGAATGTAGAAGTCAACTTTTACAACTCAAGTTTCCTGCTCAGTCAAAGACTGCAGTTGAAAAGCAACTGGTGATTCACCTTCTGTGTGGCAAGGGGTAACTAGAAAACCAGGTGTTTTCATGAATCTCTCTCTGTCTTAAGAGAAATCGAAAGAAGAAATACGAAAAACCGCCATGTTTCCCACATTGCCAAGAATGGGGAGCAGAGCAATAGTAGAAACAAGAGCAATGTTAACTACAGCGTTCTTTTAGCAGTCCCAGGAGAGTTCAGAATTGACATCGAAATGCAGTCTACGTCACACATCTCGTTTTGTGCAACATCATACAGAGGCCCCATATTACCTTTTCGAGTGAATGTAGAAGTCAACTTTTACAACTCAAGTTTCCTGCTCAGTCAAAGACTGCAGTTGAAAAGCAACTGGTGATTCACCTTCTACGTGGCAAGGGGTAACTAGAAAACCAGGTGTTTTCATGAATCTCTCTCTGTCTTAAGAGAAATCGAAAGAAGAAATACGAAAAACCGCCATGTTTCCCACATTGCCAAGAATGGGGAGCAGAGCAATAGTAGAAACAAGAGCAATGTTAACTACAGCGTTCTTTTAGCAGTCCCAGGAGAGTTCAGAATTGACATCGAAATGCAGTCTACGTCACACATCTCGTTTTGTGCAACATCATACAGAGGCCCCATATTTCCTTTTCGAGTGAATGTAGAAGTCAACTTTTACAACTCAAGTTTCCTGCTCAGTCAAAGACTGCAGTTGAAAAGCAACTGGTGATTCACCTTCTGCGTGGCAAGGGGTAACTAGAAAACCAGGTGTTCTCATGAATCTCTCTCTGTCTTAAGAGAAATCGAAAGAAGAAATACGAAAAACCGCCATGTTTCCCACATTGCCAAGAATGGGGAGCAGAGCAATAGTAGAAACAAGAGCAATGTTAACTACAGCGTTCTTTTAGCAGTCCCAGGAGAGTTCAGAATTGACATCGAAATGCAGTCTACGTCACACATCTCGTTTTGTGCAACATCATACAGAGGCCCCATATTACCTTTTCGAGTGAATGTAGAAGTCAACTTTTACAACTCAAGTTTCCTGCTCAGTCAAAGACTGCAGTTGAAAAGCAACTGGTGATTCACCTTCTACGTGGCAAGGGGTAACTAGAAAACCAGGTGTTTTCATGAATCTCTCTCTGTCTTAAGAGAAATCGAAAGAAGAAATACGAAAAACCGCCATGTTTCCCACATTGCCAAGAATGGGGAGCAGAGCAATAGTAGAAACAAGAGCAATGTTAACTACAGCGTTCTTTTAGCAGTCCCAGGAGAGTTCAGAATTGACATCGAAATGCAGTCTACGTCACACATCTCGTTTTGTGCAACATCATACAGAGGCCCCATATTACCTTTTCGAGTTGATGTAGAAGTCAACGTTTACAACTCAAGTTTCCTGCTCAGTCAAAGACTGCAGTTGAAAAGCAACTGGTGATTCACCTTCTGCGTGGCAAGGGGTAACTAGAAAACCAGGTGTTTTCATGAATCTCTCTCTGTCTTAAGAGAAATCGAAAGAAGAAATACGAAAAACCGCCATGTTTCCCACATTGCCAAGAATGGGGAGCAGAGCAATAGTAGAAACAAGAGCAATGTTAACTACAGCGTTCTTTTAGCAGTCCCAGGAGAGTTCAGAATTGACATCGAAATGCAGTCTACGTCACACATCTCGTTTTGTGCAACATCATACAGAGGCCCCATATTTCCTTTTCGAGTGAATGTAGAAGTCAACTTTTACAACTCAAGTTTCCTGCTCAGTCAAAGACTGCAGTTGAAAAGCAACTGGTGATTCACCTTCTGCGTGGCAAGGGGTAACTAGAAAACCAGGTGTTTTCATGAATCTCTCTCTGTCTTAAGAGAAATCGAAAGAAGAAATACGAAAAACCGCCATGTTTCCCACATTGCCAAGAATGGGGAGCAGAGCAATAGTAGAAACAAGAGCAATGTTAACTACAGCGTTCTTTTAGCAGTCCCAGGAGAGTTCAGAATTGACATCGAAATGCAGTCTACGTCACACATCTCGTTTTGTGCAACATCATACAGAGGCCCCATATTACCTTTTCGAGTGAATGTAGAAGTCAACGTTTACAACTCAATTTTCCTGCTCAGTCAAAGACTGCAGTTGAAAAGCAACTGGTGATTCACCTTCTGCGTGGCAAGGGGTAGCTAGAAAACCAGGTGTTTTCATGAATCTCTCTCTGTCTTAAGAGAAATCGAAAGAAGAAATACGAAAAACCGCCATGTTTCCCACATTGCCAAGAATGGGGAGCAGAGCAATAGTAGAAACAAGAGCAATGTTAACTACAGCGTTCTTTTAGCAGTCCCAGGAGAGTTCAGAATTGACATCGAAATGCAGTCTACGTCACACATCTCGTTTTGTGCAACATCATACAGCGGCCCCATATTACCTTTTCGAGTGAATGTAGAAGTCAACGTTTACAACTCAAGTTTCCTGCTCAGTCAAAGACTGCAGTTGAAAAGCAACTGGTGATTCACCTTCTACGTGGCAAGGGGTAACTAGAAAACCAGGTGTTTTCATGAATCTCTCTCTGTCTTAAGAGAAATCGAAAGAAGAAATACGAAAAACCGCCATGTTTCCCACATTGCCAAGAATGGGGAGCAGAGCAATAGTAGAAACAAGAGCAATGTTAACTACAGCGTTCTTTTAGCAGTCCCAGGAGAGTTCAGAATTGACATCGAAATGCAGTCTACGTCACACATCTCGTTTTGTGCAACATCATACAGAGGCCCCATATTACCTTTTCGAGTTGATGTAGAAGTCAACGTTTACAACTCAAGTTTCCTGCTCAGTCAAAGACTGCAGTTGAAAAGCAACTGGTGATTCACCTTCTGCGTGGCAAGGGGTAACTAGAAAACCAGGTGTTTTCATGAATCTCTCTCTGTCTTAAGAGAAATCGAAAGAAGAAATACGAAAAACCGCCATGTTTCCCACATTGCCAAGAATGGGGAGCAGAGCAATAGTAGAAAAAAGAGCAATGTTAACTACAGCGTTCTTTTAGCAGTCCCAGGAGAGTTCAGAATTGACATCGAAATGCAGTCTACGTCACACATCTCGTTTTGTGCAACATCATACAGAGGCCCCATATTTCCTTTTCGAGTGAATGTAGAAGTCAACTTTTACAACTCAAGTTTCCTGCTCAGTCAAAGACTGCAGTTGAAAAGCAACTGGTGATTCACCTTCTGCGTGGCAAGGGGTAACTAGAAAACCAGGTGTTCTCATGAATCTCTCTCTGTCTTAAGAGAAATCGAAAGAAGAAATACGAAAAACCGCCATGTTTCCCACATTGCCAAGAATGGGGAGCAGAGCAATAGTAGAAACAAGAGCAATGTTAACTACAGCGTTCTTTTAGCAGTCCCAGGAGAGTTCAGAATTGACATCGAAATGCAGTCTACGTCACACATCTCGTTTTGTGCAACATCATACAGAGGCCCCATATTTCCTTTTCGAGTGAATGTAGAAGTCAACGTTTACAACTCAAGTTTCCTGCTCAGTCAAAGACTGCAGTTGAAAAGCAACTGGTGATTCACCTTCTGTGTGGCAAGGGGTAACTAGAAAACCAGGTGTTTTCATGAATCTCTCTCTGTCTTAAGAGAAATCGAAAGAAGAAATACGAAAAACCGCCATGTTTCCCACATTGCCAAGAATGGGGAGCAGAGCAATAGTAGAAACAAGAGCAATGTTAACTACAGCGTTCTTTTAGCAGTCCCAGGAGAGTTCAGAATTGACATCGAAATGCAGTCTACGTCACACATCTCGTTTTGTGCAACATCATACAGAGGCCCCATATTACCTTTTCGAGTGAATGTAGAAGTCAACGTTTACAACTCAATTTTCCTGCTCAGTCAAAGACTGCAGTTGAAAAGCAACTGGTGATTCACCTTCTGCGTGGCAAGGGGTAGCTAGAAAACCAGGTGTTTTCATGAATCTCTCTCTGTCTTAAGAGAAATCGAAAGAAGAAATACGAAAAACCGCCATGTTTCCCACATTGCCAAGAATGGGGAGCAGAGCAATAGTAGAAACAAGAGCAATGTTAACTACAGCGTTCTTTTAGCAGTCCCAGGAGAGTTCAGAATTGACATCGAAATGCAGTCTACGTCACACATCTCGTTTTGTGCAACATCATACAGAGGCCCCATATTACCTTTTCGAGTTGATGTAGAAGTCAACGTTTACAACTCAAGTTTCCTGCTCAGTCAAAGACTGCAGTTGAAAAGCAACTGGTGATTCACCTTCTGCGTGGCAAGGGGTAACTAGAAAACCAGGTGTTTTCATGAATCTCTCTCTGTCTTAAGAGAAATCGAAAGAAGAAATACGAAAAACCGCCATGTTTCCCACATTGCCAAGAATGGGGAGCAGAGCAATAGTAGAAACAAGAGCAATGTTAACTACAGCGTTCTTTTAGCAGTCCCAGGAGAGTTCAGAATTGACATCGAAATGCAGTCTACGTCACACATCTCGTTTTGTGCAACATCATACAGAGGCCCCATATTTCCTTTTCGAGTGAATGTAGAAGTCAACTTTTACAACTCAAGTTTCCTGCTCAGTCAAAGACTGCAGTTGAAAAGCAACTGGTGATTCACCTTCTGCGTGGCAAGGGGTAACTAGAAAACCAGGTGTTTTCATGAATCTCTCTCTGTCTTAAGAGAAATCGAAAGAAGAAATACGAAAAACCGCCATGTTTCCCACATTGCCAAGAATGGGGAGCAGAGCAATAGTAGAAACAAGAGCAATGTTAACTACAGCGTTCTTTTAGCAGTCCCAGGAGAGTTCAGAATTGACATCGAAATGCAGTCTACGTCACACATCTCGTTTTGTGCAACATCATACAGAGGCCCCATATTTCCTTTTCGAGTGAATGTAGAAGTCAACTTTTACAACTCAAGTTTCCTGCTCAGTCAAAGACTGCAGTTGAAAAGCAACTGGTGATTCACCTTCTGCGTGGCAAGGGGTAACTAGAAAACCAGGTGTTTTCATGAATCTCTCTCTGTCTTAAGAGAAATCGAAAGAAGAAATACGAAAAACCGCCATGTTTCCCACATTGCCAAGAATGGGGAGCAGAGCAATAGTAGAAACAAGAGCAATGTTAACTACAGCGTTCTTTTAGCAGTCCCAGGAGAGTTCAGAATTGACATCGAAATGCAGTCTACGTCACACATCTCGTTTTGTGCAACATCATACAGAGGCCCCATATTACCTTTTCGAGTGAATGTAGAAGTCAACGTTTACAACTCAATTTTCCTGCTCAGTCAAAGACTGCAGTTGAAAAGCAACTGGTGATTCACCTTCTGCGTGGCAAGGGGTAGCTAGAAAACCAGGTGTTTTCATGAATCTCTCTCTGTCTTAAGAGAAATCGAAAGAAGAAATACGAAAAACCGCCATGTTTCCCACATTGCCAAGAATGGGGAGCAGAGCAATAGTAGAAACAAGAGCAATGTTAACTACAGCGTTCTTTTAGCAGTCCCAGGAGAGTTCAGAATTTACATCGAAATGCAGTCTACGTCACACATCTCGTTTTGTGCAACATCATACAGCGGCCCCATATTACCTTTTCGAGTGAATGTAGAAGTCAACGTTTACAACTCAAGTTTCCTGCTCAGTCAAAGACTGCAGTTGAAAAGCAACTGGTGATTCACCTTCTACGTGGCAAGGGGTAACTAGAAAACCAGGTGTTTTCATGAATCTCTCTCTGTCTTAAGAGAAATCGAAAGAAGAAATACGAAAAACCGCCATGTTTCCCACATTGCCAAGAATGGGGAGCAGAGCAATAGTAGAAACAAGAGCAATGTTAACTACAGCGTTCTTTTAGCAGTCCCAGGAGAGTTCAGAATTGACATCGAAATGCAGTCTACGTCACACATCTCGTTTTGTGCAACATCATACAGAGGCCCCATATTACCTTTTCGAGTTGATGTAGAAGTCAACGTTTACAACTCAAGTTTCCTGCTCAGTCAAAGACTGCAGTTGAAAAGCAACTGGTGATTCACCTTCTGCGTGGCAAGGGGTAACTAGAAAACCAGGTGTTTTCATGAATCTCTCTCTGTCTTAAGAGAAATCGAAAGAAGAAATACGAAAAACCGCCATGTTTCCCACATTGCCAAGAATGGGGAGCAGAGCAATAGTAGAAAAAAGAGCAATGTTAACTACAGCGTTCTTTTAGCAGTCCCAGGAGAGTTCAGAATTGACATCGAAATGCAGTCTACGTCACACATCTCGTTTTGTGCAACATCATACAGAGGCCCCATATTTCCTTTTCGAGTGAATGTAGAAGTCAACTTTTACAACTCAAGTTTCCTGCTCAGTCAAAGACTGCAGTTGAAAAGCAACTGGTGATTCACCTTCTGCGTGGCAAGGGGTAACTAGAAAACCAGGTGTTCTCATGAATCTCTCTCTGTCTTAAGAGAAATCGAAAGAAGAAATACGAAAAACCGCCATGTTTCCCACATTGCCAAGAATGGGGAGCAGAGCAATAGTAGAAACAAGAGCAATGTTAACTACAGCGTTCTTTTAGCAGTCCCAGGAGAGTTCAGAATTGACATCGAAATGCAGTCTACGTCACACATCTCGTTTTGTGCAACATCATACAGAGGCCCCATATTTCCTTTTCGAGTGAATGTAGAAGTCAACGTTTACAACTCAAGTTTCCTGCTCAGTCAAAGACTGCAGTTGAAAAGCAACTGGTGATTCACCTTCTGCGTGGCAAGGGGTAACTAGAAAACCAGGTGTTTTCATGAATCTCTCTCTGTCTTAAGAGAAATCGAAAGAAGAAATACGAAAAACCGCCATGTTTCCCACATTGCCAAGAATGGGGAGCAGAGCAATAGTAGAAACAAGAGCAATGTTAACTACAGCGTTCTTTTAGCAGTCACAGGAGAGTTCAGAATTGACATCGAAATGCAGTCTACGTCACACATCTCGTTTTGTGCAACATCATACAGAGGCCCCATATTACCTTTTCGAGTGAATGTAGAAGTCAACGTTTACAACTCAATTTTTCCTGCTCAGTCAAAGACTGCAGTTGAAAAGCAACTGGTGATTCACCTTCTGCGTGGCAAGGGGTAGCTAGAAAACCAGGTGTTTTCATGAATCTCTCTCTGTCTTAAGAGAAATCGAAAGAAGAAATACGAAAAACCGCCATGTTTCCCACATTGCCAAGAATGGGGAGCAGAGCAATAGTAGAAACAAGAGCAATGTTAACTACAGCGTTCTTTTAGCAGTCCCAGGAGAGTTCAGAATTGACATCGAAATGCAGTCTACGTCACACATCTCGTTTTGTGCAACATCATACAGAGGCCCCATTATTACCTTTTCGAGTTGATGTAGAAGTCAACGTTTACAACTCAAGTTTCCTGCTCAGTCAAAGACTGCAGTTGAAAAGCAACTGGTGATTCACCTTCTGCGTGGCAAGGGGTAACTAGAAAACCAGGTGTTTTCATGAATCTCTCTCTGTCTTAAGAGAAATCGAAAGAAGAAATACGAAAAACCGCCATGTTTCCCACATTGCCAAGAATGGGGAGCAGAGCAATAGTAGAAACAAGAGCAATGTTAACTACAGCATTCTTTTAGCAGTCCCAGGAGAGTTCAGAATTGACATCGAAATGCAGTCTACGTCACACATCTCGTTTGTGCAACATCATACAGAGGCCCATATTTCCTTTTCGAGTGAATGTAGAAGTCAACTTTTACAACTCAAGTTTCCTGCTCAGTCAAAGACTGCAGTTGAAAAGCAACTGGTGATTCACCTTCTGCGTGGCAAGGGGTAACTAGAAAAACCAGGTGTTTTCATGAATCTCTCTCTGTCTTAAGAGAAATCGAAAGAAGAAATACGAAAAACCGCCATGTTTCCCACATTGCCAAGAATGGGGAGCAGAGCAATAGTAGAAACAAGAGCAATGTTAACTACAGCGTTCTTTTAGCAGTCCCAGGAGAGTTCAGAATTGACATCGAAATGCAGTCTACGTCACACATCTCGTTTTTGTGCAACATCATACAGCGGCCCCATATTACCTTTTCGAGTGAATGTAGAAGTCAACGTTTACAACTCAAGTTTCCTGCTCAGTCAAAGACTGCAGTTGAAAAGCAACTGGTGATTCACCTTCTACGTGGCAAGGGGTAACTAGAAAACCAGGTGTTTTCATGAATCTCTCTCTGTCTTAAGAGAAATCGAAAGAAGAAATACGAAAAACCGCCATGTTTCCCACATTGCCAAGAATGGGGAGCAGAGCAATAGTAGAAACAAGAGCAATGTTAACTACAGCGTTCTTTTAGCAGTCCCAGGAGAGTTCAGAATTGACATCGAAATGCAGTCTACGTCACACATCTCGTTTTGTGCAACATCATACAGAGGCCCCATATTACCTTTCGAGTGATGTAGAAGTCAACGTTTACAACTCAAGTTTCCTGCTCAGTCAAAGACTGCAGTTGAAAAGCAACTGGTGATTCACCTTCTGCGTGGCAAGGGGTAACTAGAAAACCAGGTGTTTTCATGAATCTCTCTCTGTCTTAAGAGAAATCGAAAGAAGAAATACGAAAAACCGCCATGTTTCCCACATTGCCAAGAATGGGGAGCAGAGCAATAGTAGAAAAAAGAGCAATGTTAACTACAGCGTTCTTTTAGCAGTCCCAGGAGAGTTCAGAATTGACATCGAAATGCAGTCTACGTCACACATCTCGTTTTGTGCAACATCATACAGAGGCCCCATATTTCCTTTTCGAGTGAATGTAGAAGTCAACTTTTACAACTCAAGTTTCCTGCTCAGTCAAAGACTGCAGTTGAAAAGCAACTGGTGATTCACCTTCTGCGTGGCAAGGGGTAACTAGAAAACCAGGTGTTCTCATGAATCTCTCTCTGTCTTAAGAGAAATCGAAAGAAGAAATACGAAAAACCGCCATGTTTCCCACATTGCCAAGAATGGGAGCAGAGCAATAGTAGAAACAAGAGCAATGTTAACTACAGCGTTCTTTTAGCAGTCCCAGGAGAGTTCAGAATTGACATCGAAATGCAGTCTACGTCACACATCTCGTTTTGTGCAACATCATACAGAGGCCCCATATTTCCTTTTCGAGTGAATGTAGAAGTCAACGTTTACAACTCAAGTTTCCTGCTCAGTCAAAGACTGCAGTTGAAAGCAACTGGTGATTCACCTTCTGCGTGGCAAGGGGTAACTAGAAAACCAGGTGTTTTCATGAATCTCTCTCTGTCTTAAGAGAAATCGAAAGAAGAAATACGAAAAACCGCCATGTTTCCACATTGCCAAGAATGGGGAGCAGAGCAATAGTAGAAACAAGAGCAATGTTAACTACAGCGTTCTTTTAGCAGTCCCAGGAGAGTTCAGAATTGACATCGAAATGCAGTCTACGTCACACATCTCGTTTTGTGCAACATCATACAGAGGCCCCATATTACCTTTTCGAGTGAATGTAGAAGTCAACGTTTACAACTCAATTTTCCTGCTCAGTCAAAGACTGCAGTTGAAAAGCAACTGGTGATTCACCTTCTGCGTGGCAAGGGGTAGCTAGAAAACCAGGTGTTTTCATGAATCTCTCTCTGTCTTAAGAGAAATCGAAAGAAGAAATACGAAAAACCGCCATGTTTCCCACATTGCCAAGAATGGGGAGCAGAGCAATAGTAGAAACAAGAGCAATGTTAACTACAGCGTTCTTTTAGCAGTCCCAGGAGAGTTCAGAATTGACATCGAAATGCAGTCTACGTCACACATCTCGTTTTGTGCAACATCATACAGCGGCCCCATATTACCTTTTCGAGTGAATGTAGAAGTCCAACGTTTACAACTCAAGTTTCCTGCTCAGTCAAAGACTGCAGTTGAAAAGCAACTGGTGATTCACCTTCTACGTGGCAAGGGGTAACTAGAAAACCAGGTGTTTTCATGAATCTCTCTCTGTCTTAAGAGAAATCGAAAGAAGAAATACGAAAAACCGCCATGTTTCCCACGATTGCCAAGAATGGGGAGCAGAGCAATAGTAGAAACAAGAGCAATGTTAACTACAGCGTTCTTTTAGCAGTCCCAGGAGAGTTCAGAATTGACATCGAAATGCAGTCTACGTCACACATCTCGTTTTGGTGCAACATCATACAGAGGCCCCATATTCCCTTTCGAGTTGATGTAGAAGTCAACGTTTACAACTCAAGTTTCCTGCTCAGTCAAAGACTGCAGTTGAAAAGCAACTGGTGATTCACCTTCTGCGTGGCAAGGGGTAACTAGAAAACCAGGTGTTTTCATGAATCTCTCTCTGTCTTAAGAGAAATCGAAAGAAGAAATACGAAAAACCGCCATGTTTCCCACATTGCCAAGAATGGGGAGCAGAGCAATAGTAGAAACAAGAGCAATGTTAACTACAGCGTTCTTTTAGCAGTCCCAGGAGAGTTCAGAATTGACATCGAAATGCAGTCTACGTCACACATCTCGTTTTGTGCAACATCATACAGAGGCCCCATATTACCTTTTCGAGTGAATGTAGAAGTCAACGTTTACAACTCAATTTCCTGCTCAGTCAAAGACTGCAGTTGAAAAGCAACTGGTGATTCACCTTCTGCGTGGCAAGGGGTAGCTAGAAAACCAGGTGTTTCATGAATCTCTCTCTGTCTTAAGAGAAATCGAAAGAAGAAATACGAAAAACCGCCATGTTTCCCACATTGCCAAGAATGGGGAGCAGAGCAATAGTAGAAACAAGAGCAATGTTAACTACAGCGTTCTTTTAGCAGTCCCAGGAGAGTTCAGAATTGACATCGAAATGCAGTCTACGTCACACATCTCGTTTTGTGCAACATCATACAGAGGCCCCATATTACCTTTTCGAGTGAATGTAGAAGTCAACGTTTACAACTCAATTTTCCTGCTCAGTCAAAGACTGCAGTTGAAAAGCAACTGGTGATTCACCTTCTGCGTGGCAAGGGGTAGCTAGAAAACCAGGTGTTTTCATGAATCTCTCTCTGTCTTAAGAGAAATCGAAAGAAGAAATACGAAAAACACCGCCATGTTTCCCACATTGCCAAGAATGGGGAGCAGAGCAATAGTAGAAACAAGAGCAATGTTAACTACAGCGTTCTTTTAGCAGTCCCAGGAGAGTTCAGAATTGACATCGAAATGCAGTCTACGTCACACATCTCGTTTTGTGCAACATCATACAGAGGCCCCATATTACCTTTTCGAGTTGATGTAGAAGTCAACGTTTACAACTCAAGTTTCCTGCTCAGTCAAAGACTGCAGTTGAAAAGCAACTGGTGATTCACCTTCTGCGTGGCAAGGGGTAACTAGAAAACCAGGTGTTTTCATGAATCTCTCTCTGTCTTAAGAGAAATCGAAAGAAGAAATACGAAAAACCGCCATGTTTCCCACATTGCCAAGAATGGGGAGCAGAGCAATAGTAGAAACAAGAGCAATGTTAACTACAGCGTTCTTTTAGCAGTCCCAGGAGAGTTCAGAATTGACATCGAAATGCAGTCTACGTCACACATCTCGTTTTGTGCAACATCATACAGAGGCCCCATATTTCCTTTTCGAGTGAATGTAGAAGTCAACTTTACAACTCAAGTTTCCTGCTCAGTCAAAGACTGCAGTTGAAAAGCAACTGGTGATTCACCTTCTGCGTGGCAAGGGGTAACTAGAAAACCAGGTGTTTTCATGAATCTCTCTCTGTCTTAAGAGAAATCGAAAGAAGAAATACGAAAAACCGCCATGTTTCCCACATTGCCAAGAATGGGAGCAGAGCAATAGTAGAAACAAGAGCAATGTTAACTACAGCGTTCTTTTAGCAGTCCCAGGAGAGTTCAGAATTGACATCGAAATGCAGTCTACGTCACACATCTCGTTTTGTGCAACATCATACAGAGGCCCCATATTACCTTTTCGAGTGAATGTAGAAGTCAACGTTTACAACTCAATTTTCCTGCTCAGTCAAAGACTGCAGTTGAAAAGCAACTGGTGATTCACCTTCTGCGTGGCAAGGGGTAGCTAGAAAACCAGGTGTTTTCATGAATCTCTCTCTGTCTTAAGAGAAATCGAAAGAAGAAATACGAAAAACCGCCCATGTTTCCCACATTGCCAAGATGGGGAGCAGAGCAATAGTAGAAACAAGAGCAATGTTAACTACAGCGTTCTTTTAGCAGTCCCAGGAGAGTTCAGAATTGACATCGAAATGCAGTCTACGTCACACATCTCGTTTTGTGCAACATCATACAGCGGCCCCATGATTACCTTTTCGAGTGAATGTAGAAGTCAACGTTTACAACTCAAGTTTCCTGCTCAGTCAAAGACTGCAGTTGAAAAGCAACTGGTGATTCACCTTCTACGTGGCAAGGGGTAACTAGAAAACCAGGTGTTTTCATGAATCTCTCTCTGTCTTAAGAGAAATCGAAAGAAGAAATACGAAAAACCGCCATGTTTCCCACATTGCCAAGAATGGGGAGCAGAGCAATAGTAGAAACAAGAGCAATGTTAACTACAGCGTTCTTTTAGCAGTCCCAGGAGAGTTCAGAATTGACATCGAAATGCAGTCTACGTCACACATCTCGTTTTGTGCAACATCATACAGAGGCCCCATATTACCTTTTCGAGTTGATGTAGAAGTCAACGTTTACAACTCAAGTTTCCTGCTCAGTCAAAGACTGCAGTTGAAAAGCAACTGGTGATTCACCTTCTGCGTGGCAAGGGGTAACTAGAAAACCAGGTGTTTTCATGAATCTCTCTCTGTCTTAAGAGAAATCGAAAGAAGAAATACGAAAAACCGCCATGTTTCCCACATTGCCAGAATGGGGAGCAGAGCAATAGTAGAAAAAAGAGCAATGTTAACTACAGCGTTCTTTTAGCAGTCCCAGGAGAGTTCAGAATTGACATCGAAATGCAGTCTACGTCACACATCTCGTTTTGTGCAACATCATACAGAGGCCCCATATTTCCTTTTCGAGTGAATGTAGAAGTCAACTTTTACAACTCAAGTTTCCTGCTCAGTCAAAGACTGCAGTTGAAAAGCAACTGGTGATTCACCTTCTGCGTGGCAAGGGGTAACTAGAAAACCAGGTGTTCTCATGAATCTCTCTCTGTCTTAAGAGAAATCGAAAGAAGAAATACGAAAAACCGCCATGTTTCCCACATTGCCAAGAATGGGGAGCAGAGCAATAGTAGAAACAAGAGCAATGTTAACTACAGCGTTCTTTTAGCAGTCCCAGGAGAGTTCAGAATTGACATCGAAATGCAGTCTACGTCACACATCTCGTTTTGTGCAACATCATACAGAGGCCCCATATTTCCTTTTCGAGTGAATGTAGAAGTCAACGTTTACAACTCAATTTTCCTGCTCAGTCAAAGACTGCAGTTGAAAAGCAACTGGTGATTCACCTTCTGCGTGGCAAGGGTAGCTAGAAAACCAGGTGTTTTCATGAATCTCTCTCTGTCTTAAGAGAAATCGAAAGAAGAAATACGAAAAACCGCCATGTTTCCCACATTGCCAGAATGGGGAGCAGAGCAATAGTAGAAACAAGAGCAATGTTAACTACAGCGTTCTTTTAGCAGTCCCAGGAGAGTTCAGAATTGACATCGAAATGCAGTCTACGTCACACATCTCGTTTTGTGCAACATCATACAGAGGCCCCATATTTCCTTTTCGAGTGAATGTAGAAGTCAACGTTTACAACTCAATTTTCCTGCTCAGTCAAAGACTGCAGTTGAAAAGCAACTGGTGATTCACCTTCTGCGTGGCAAGGGGTAGCTAGAAAACCAGGTGTTTTCATGAATCTCTCTCTGTCTTAAGAGAAATCGAAAGAAGAAATACGAAAAACCGCCATGTTTCCCACATTGCCAAGAATGGGGAGCAGAGCAATAGTAGAAACAAGAGCAATGTTAACTACAGCGTTCTTTTAGCAGTCCCAGGAGAGTTCAGAATTGACATCGAAATGCAGTCTACGTCACACATCTCGTTTTGTGCAACATCATACAGAGGCCCCATATTACCTTTTCGAGTTGATGTAGAAGTCAACGTTTACAACTCAAGTTTCCTGCTCAGTCAAAGACTGCAGTTGAAAAGCAACTGGTGATTCACCTTCTGCGTGGCAAGGGGTAACTAGAAAACCAGGTGTTTTCATGAATCTCTCTCTGTCTTAAGAGAAATCGAAAGAAGAAATACGAAAAACCGCCATGTTTCCCACATTGCCAAGAATGGGGAGCAGAGCAATAGTAGAAACAAGAGCAATGTTAACTACAGCGTTCTTTTAGCAGTCCCAGGAGAGTTCAGAATTGACATCGAAATGCAGTCTACGTCACACATCTCGTTTTGTGCAACATCATACAGAGGCCCCATATTTCCTTTTCGAGTGAATGTAGAAGTCAACTTTTACAACTCAAGTTTCCTGCTCAGTCAAAGACTGCAGTTGAAAAGCAACTGGTGATTCACCTTCTGCGTGGCAAGGGGTAACTAGAAAACCAGGTGTTTTCATGAATCTCTCTCTGTCTTAAGAGAAATCGAAAGAAGAAATACGAAAAACCGCCATGTTTCCCACATTGCCAAGAATGGGGAGCAGAGCAATAGTAGAAACAAGAGCAATGTTAACTACAGCGTTCTTTTAGCAGTCCCAGGAGAGTTCAGAATTGACATCGAAATGCAGTCTACGTCACACATCTCGTTTTGTGCAACATCATACAGAGGCCCCATATTACCTTTTCGAGTGAATGTAGAAGTCAACGTTTACAACTCAATTTTCCTGCTCAGTCAAAGACTGCAGTTGAAAAGCAACTGGTGATTCACCTTCTGCGTGGCAAGGGGTAGCTAGAAAACCAGGTGTTTTCATGAATCTCTCTCTGTCTTAAGAGAAATCGAAAGAAGAAATACGAAAAACCGCCATGTTTCCCACATTGCCAAGAATGGGGAGCAGAGCAATAGTAGAAACAAGAGCAATGTTAACTACAGCGTTCTTTTAGCAGTCCCAGGAGAGTTCAGAATTGACATCGAAATGCAGTCTACGTCACACATCTCGTTTTGTGCAACATCATACAGCGGCCCCATATTACCTTTTCGAGTGAATGTAGAAGTCAACGTTTACAACTCAAGTTTCCTGCTCAGTCAAAGACTGCAGTTGAAAAGCAACTGGTGATTCACCTTCTACGTGGCAAGGGGTAACTAGAAAACCAGGTGTTTTCATGAATCTCTCTCTGTCTTAAGAGAAATCGAAAGAAGAAATACGAAAAACCGCCATGTTTCCCACATTGCCAAGAATGGGGAGCAGAGCAATAGTAGAAACAAGAGCAATGTTAACTACAGCGTTCTTTTAGCAGTCCCAGGAGAGTTCAGAATTGACATCGAAATGCAGTCTACGTCACACATCTCGTTTTGTGCAACATCATACAGAGGCCCCATATTACCTTTTCGAGTTGATGTAGAAGTCAACGTTTACAACTCAAGTTTCCTGCTCAGTCAAAGACTGCAGTTGAAAAGCAACTGGTGATTCACCTTCTGCGTGGCAAGGGGTAACTAGAAAACCAGGTGTTTTCATGAATCTCTCTCTGTCTTAAGAGAAATCGAAAGAAGAAATACGAAAAACCGCCATGTTTCCCACATTGCCAAGAATGGGGAGCAGAGCAATAGTAGAAAAAAGAGCAATGTTAACTACAGCGTTCTTTTAGCAGTCCCAGGAGAGTTCAGAATTGACATCGAAATGCAGTCTACGTCACACATCTCGTTTTGTGCAACATCATACAGAGGCCCCATATTTCCTTTTCGAGTGAATGTAGAAGTCAACTTTTACAACTCAAGTTTCCTGCTCAGTCAAAGACTGCAGTTGAAAAGCAACTGGTGATTCACCTTCTGCGTGGCAAGGGGTAACTAGAAAACCAGGTGTTCTCATGAATCTCTCTCTGTCTTAAGAGAAATCGAAAGAAGAAATACGAAAAACCGCCATGTTTCCCACATTGCCAAGAATGGGGAGCAGAGCAATAGTAGAAACAAGAGCAATGTTAACTACAGCGTTCTTTTAGCAGTCCCAGGAGAGTTCAGAATTGACATCGAAATGCAGTCTACGTCACACATCTCGTTTTGTGCAACATCATACAGAGGCCCCATATTTCCTTT
The DNA here is from genome assembly GCF_035149785.1 of Candoia aspera. Taxonomy (NCBI): domain Eukaryota; kingdom Metazoa; phylum Chordata; class Lepidosauria; order Squamata; family Candoiidae; genus Candoia; species Candoia aspera. The sequence goes on from NW_026948336.1 coordinate 34,344, forward strand.
TCGAGTGAATGTAGAAGTCAACGTTTACAACTCAATTTTCCTGCTCAGTCAAAGACTGCAGTTGAAAAGCAACTGGTGATTCACCTTCTGCGTGGCAAGGGGTAGCTAGAAAACCAGGTGTTTTCATGAATCTCTCTCTGTCTTAAGAGAAATCGAAAGAAGAAATACGAAAAACCGCCATGTTTCCCACATTGCCAAGAATGGGGAGCAGAGCAATAGTAGAAACAAGAGCAATGTTAACTACAGCGTTCTTTTAGCAGTCCCAGGAGAGTTCAGAATTGACATCGAAATGCAGTCTACGTCACACATCTCGTTTTGTGCAACATCATACAGAGGCCCCATATTTCCTTTTCGAGTGAATGTAGAAGTCAACTTTTACAACTCAAGTTTCCTGCTCAGTCAAAGACTGCAGTTGAAAAGCAACTGGTGATTCACCTTCTGCGTGGCAAGGGGTAACTAGAAAACCAGGTGTTCTCATGAATCTCTCTCTGTCTTAAGAGAAATCGAAAGAAGAAATACGAAAAACCGCCATGTTTCCCACATTGCCAAGAATGGGGAGCAGAGCAATAGTAGAAACAAGAGCAATGTTAACTACAGCGTTCTTTTAGCAGTCCCAGGAGAGTTCAGAATTGACATCGAAATGCAGTCTACGTCACACATCTCGTTTTGTGCAACATCATACAGAGGCCCCATATTTCCTTTTCGAGTGAATGTAGAAGTCAACGTTTACAACTCAATTTTCCTGCTCAGTCAAAGACTGCAGTTGAAAAGCAACTGGTGATTCACCTTCTGCGTGGCAAGGGGTAGCTAGAAAACCAGGTGTTTTCATGAATCTCTCTCTGTCTTAAGAGAAATCGAAAGAAGAAATACGAAAAACCGCCATGTTTCCCACATTGCCAAGAATGGGGAGCAGAGCAATAGTAGAAACAAGAGCAATGTTAACTACAGCGTTCTTTTAGCAGTCCCAGGAGAGTTCAGAATTGACATCGAAATGCAGTCTACGTCACACATCTCGTTTTGTGCAACATCATACAGCGGCCCCATATTACCTTTTCGAGTGAATGTAGAAGTCAACGTTTACAACTCAAGTTTCCTGCTCAGTCAAAGACTGCAGTTGAAAAGCAACTGGTGATTCACCTTCTACGTGGCAAGGGGTAACTAGAAAACCAGGTGTTTTCATGAATCTCTCTCTGTCTTAAGAGAAATCGAAAGAAGAAATACGAAAAACCGCCATGTTTCCCACATTGCCAAGAATGGGGAGCAGAGCAATAGTAGAAACAAGAGCAATGTTAACTACAGCATTCTTTTAGCAGTCCCAGGAGAGTTCAGAATTGACATCGAAATGCAGTCTACGTCACACATCTCGTTTTGTGCAACATCATACAGAGGCCCCATATTACCTTTTCGAGTTGATGTAGAAGTCAACGTTTACAACTCAAGTTTCCTGCTCAGTCAAAGACTGCAGTTGAAAAGCAACTGGTGATTCACCTTCTGCGTGGCAAGGGGTAACTAGAAAACCAGGTGTTTTCATGAATCTCTCTCTGTCTTAAGAGAAATCGAAAGAAGAAATACGAAAAACCGCCATGTTTCCCACATTGCCAAGAATGGGGAGCAGAGCAATAGTAGAAACAAGAGCAATGTTAACTACAGCGTTCTTTTAGCAGTCCCAGGAGAGTTCAGAATTGACATCGAAATGCAGTCTACGTCACACATCTCGTTTTGTGCAACATCATACAGAGGCCCCATATTACCTTTTCGAGTTGATGTAGAAGTCAACGTTTACAACTCAAGTTTCCTGCTCAGTCAAAGACTGCAGTTGAAAAGCAACTGGTGATTCACCTTCTACGTGGCAAGGGGTAACTAGAAAACCAGGTGTTTTCATGAATCTCTCTCTGTCTTAAGAGAAATCGAAAGAAGAAATACGAAAAACCGCCATGTTTCCCACATTGCCAAGAATGGGGAGCAGAGCAATAGTAGAAACAAGAGCAATGTTAACTACAGCGTTCTTTTAGCAGTCCCAGGAGAGTTCAGAATTGACATCGAAATGCAGTCTACGTCACACATCTCGTTTTGTGCAACATCATACAGAGGCCCCATATTACCTTTTCGAGTGAATGTAGAAGTCAACGTTTACAACTCAAGTTTCCTGCTCAGTCAAAGACTGCAGTTGAAAAGCAACTGGTGATTCACCTTCTACGTGGCAAGGGGTAACTAGAAAACCAGGTGTTTTCATGAATCTCTCTCTGTCTTAAGAGAAATCGAAAGAAGAAATACGAAAAACCGCCATGTTTCCCACATTGCCAAGAATGGGGAGCAGAGCAATAGTAGAAACAAGAGCAATGTTAACTACAGCGTTCTTTTAGCAGTCCCAGGAGAGTTCAGAATTGACATCGAAATGCAGTCTACGTCACACATCTCGTTTTGTGCAACATCATACAGAGGCCCCATATTACCTTTTCGAGTGAATGTAGAAGTCAACGTTTACAACTCAAGTTTCCTGCTCAGTCAAAGACTGCAGTTGAAAAGCAACTGGTGATTCACCTTCTACGTGGCAAGGGGTAACTAGAAAACCAGGTGTTTTCATGAATCTCTCTCTGTCTTAAGAGAAATCGAAAGAAGAAATACGAAAAACCGCCATGTTTCCCACATTGCCAAGAATGGGGAGCAGAGCAATAGTAGAAACAAGAGCAATGTTAACTACAGCGTCCTTTTAGCAGTCCCAGGAGAGTTCAGAATTGACATCGAAATGCAGTCTACGTCACACATCTCGTTTTGTGCAACATCATACAGAGGCCCCATATTACCTTTTCGAGTGAATGTAGAAGTCAACGTTTACAACTCAAGTTTCCTGCTCAGTCAAAGACTGCAGTTGAAAAGCAACTGGTGATTCACCTTCTACGTGGCAAGGGGTAACTAGAAAACCAGGTGTTTTCATGAATCTCTCTCTGTCTTAAGAGAAATCGAAAGAAGAAATACGAAAAACCGCCATGTTTCCCACATTGCCAAGAATGGGGAGCAGAGCAATAGTAGAAACAAGAGCAATGTTAACTACAGCGTTCTTTTAGCAGTCCCAGGAGAGTTCAGAATTGACATCGAAATGCAGTCTACGTCACACATCTCGTTTTGTGCAACATCATACAGAGGCCCCATATTACCTTTTCGAGTGAATGTAGAAGTCAACGTTTACAACTCAAGTTTCCTGCTCAGTCAAAGACTGCAGTTGAAAAGCAACTGGTGATTCACCTTCTACGTGGCAAGGGGTAACTAGAAAACCAGGTGTTTTCATGAATCTCTCTCTGTCTTAAGAGAAATCGAAAGAAGAAATACGAAAAACCGCCATGTTTCCCACATTGCCAAGAATGGGGAGCAGAGCAATAGTAGAAACAAGAGCAATGTTAACTACAGCGTTCTTTTAGCAGTCCCAGGAGAGTTCAGAATTGACATCGAAATGCAGTCTACGTCACACATCTCGTTTTGTGCAACATCATACAGAGGCCCCATATTACCTTTTCGAGTGAATGTAGAAGTCAACGTTTACAACTCAAGTTTCCTGCTCAGTCAAAGACTGCAGTTGAAAAGCAACTGGTGATTCACCTTCTACGTGGCAAGGGGTAACTAGAAAACCAGGTGTTTTCATGAATCTCTCTCTGTCTTAAGAGAAATCGAAAGAAGAAATACGAAAAACCGCCATGTTTCCCACATTGCCAAGAATGGGGAGCAGAGCAATAGTAGAAACAAGAGCAATGTTAACTACAGCGTCTTTTAGCAGTCCCAGGAGAGTTCAGAATTGACATCGAAATGCAGTCTACGTCACACATCTCGTTTTGTGCAACATCATACAGAGGCCCCATATTACCTTTTCGAGTGAATGTAGAAGTCAACGTTTACAACTCAAGTTTCCTGCTCAGTCAAAGACTGCAGTTGAAAAGCAACTGGTGATTCACCTTCTACGTGGCAAGGGGTAACTAGAAAACCAGGTGTTTTCATGAATCTCTCTCTGTCTTAAGAGAAATCGAAAGAAGAAATACGAAAAACCGCCATGTTTCCCACATTGCCAAGAATGGGGAGCAGAGCAATAGTAGAAACAAGAGCAATGTTAACTACAGCGTTCTTTTAGCAGTCCAGGAGAGTTCAGAATTGACATCGAAATGCAGTCTACGTCACACATCTCGTTTTGTGCAACATCATACAGAGGCCCCATATTACCTTTCGAGTGAATGTAGAAGTCAACGTTTACAACTCAAGTTTCCTGCTCAGTCAAAGACTGCAGTTGAAAAGCAACTGGTGATTCACCTTCTACGTGGCAAGGGGTAACTAGAAAACCAGGTGTTTTCATGAATCTCTCTCTGTCTTAAGAGAAATCGAAAGAAGAAATACGAAAAACCGCCATGTTTCCCACATTGCCAAGAATGGGGAGCAGAGCAATAGTAGAAAAAAGAGCAATGTTAACTACAGCGTTCTTTTAGCAGTCCCAGGAGAGTTCAGAATTGACATCGAAATGCAGTCTACGTCACACATCTCGTTTTGTGCAACATCATACAGAGGCCCCATATTACCTTTTCGAGTGAATGTAGAAGTCAACGTTTACAACTCAATTTTCCTGCTCAGTCAAAGACTGCAGTTGAAAAGCAACTGGTGATTCACCTTCTACGTGGCAAGGGGTAACTAGAAAACCAGGTGTTTTCATGAATCTCTCTCTGTCTTAAGAGAAATCGAAAGAAGAAATACGAAAAACCGCCATGTTTCCCACATTGCCAAGAATGGGGAGCAGAGCAATAGTAGAAACAAGAGCAATGTTAACTACAGCGTCCTTTTAGCAGTCCCAGGAGAGTTCAGAATTGACATCGAAATGCAGTCTACGTCACACATCTCGTTTTGTGCAACATCATACAGAGGCCCCATATTACCTTTTCGAGTGAATGTAGAAGTCAACGTTTACAACTCAAGTTTCCTGCTCAGTCAAAGACTGCAGTTGAAAAGCAACTGGTGATTCACCTTCTACGTGGCAAGGGGTAACTAGAAAACCAGGTGTTTTCATGAATCTCTCTCTGTCTTAAGAGAAATCGAAAGAAGAAATACGAAAAACCGCCATGTTTCCCACATTGCCAAGAATGGGGAGCAGAGCAATAGTAGAAACAAGAGCAATGTTAACTACAGCGTTCTTTTAGCAGTCCCAGGAGAGTTCAGAATTGACATCGAAATGCAGTCTACGTCACACATCTCGTTTTGTGCAACATCATACAGAGGCCCCATATTACCTTTTCGAGTGAATGTAGAAGTCAACGTTTACAACTCAAGTTTCCTGCTCAGTCAAAGACTGCAGTTGAAAAGCAACTGGTGATTCACCTTCTACGTGGCAAGGGGTAACTAGAAAACCAGGTGTTTTCATGAATCTCTCTCTGTCTTAAGAGAAATCGAAAGAAGAAATACGAAAAACCGCCATGTTTCCCACATTGCCAAGAATGGGGAGCAGAGCAATAGTAGAAAAAAGAGCAATGTTAACTACAGCGTTCTTTTAGCAGTCCCAGGAGAGTTCAGAATTGACATCGAAATGCAGTCTACGTCACACATCTCGTTTTGTGCAACATCATACAGAGGCCCCATATTTCCTTTTCGAGTGAATGTAGAAGTCAACTTTTACAACTCAAGTTTCCTGCTCAGTCAAAGACTGCAGTTGAAAAGCAACTGGTGATTCACCTTCTGCGTGGCAAGGGGTAACTAGAAAACCAGGTGTTCTCATGAATCTCTCTCTGTCTTAAGAGAAATCGAAAGAAGAAATACGAAAAACCGCCATGTTTCCCACATTGCCAAGAATGGGGAGCAGAGCAATAGTAGAAACAAGAGCAATGTTAACTACAGCGTTCTTTTAGCAGTCCCAGGAGAGTTCAGAATTGACATCGAAATGCAGTCTACGTCACACATCTCGTTTTGTGCAACATCATACAGAGGCCCCATATTTCCTTTTCGAGTGAATGTAGAAGTCAACGTTTACAACTCAATTTTCCTGCTCAGTCAAAGACTGCAGTTGAAAAGCAACTGGTGATTCACCTTCTGCGTGGCAAGGGGTAGCTAGAAAACCAGGTGTTTTCATGAATCTCTCTCTGTCTTAAGAGAAATCGAAAGAAGAAATACGAAAAACCGCCATGTTTCCCACATTGCCAAGAATGGGGAGCAGAGCAATAGTAGAAACAAGAGCAATGTTAACTACAGCGTTCTTTTAGCAGTCCCAGGAGAGTTCAGAATTGACATCGAAATGCAGTCTACGTCACACATCTCGTTTTGTGCAACATCATACAGAGGCCCCATATTTCCTTTTCGAGTGAATGTAGAAGTCAACTTTTACAACTCAAGTTTCCTGCTCAGTCAAAGACTGCAGTTGAAAAGCAACTGGTGATTCACCTTCTGCGTGGCAAGGGGTAACTAGAAAACCAGGTGTTCTCATGAATCTCTCTCTGTCTTAAGAGAAATCGAAAGAAGAAATACGAAAAACCGCCATGTTTCCCACATTGCCAAGAATGGGGAGCAGAGCAATAGTAGAAACAAGAGCAATGTTAACTACAGCGTTCTTTTAGCAGTCCCAGGAGAGTTCAGAATTGACATCGAAATGCAGTCTACGTCACACATCTCGTTTTGTGCAACATCATACAGAGGCCCCATATTTCCTTTTCGATGTGAATGTAGAAGTCAACGTTTACAACTCAATTTTCCTGCTCAGTCAAAGACTGCACTTGAAAAGCAACTGGTGATTCACCTTCTGCGTGGCAAGGGGTAGCTAGAAAACCAGGTGTTTTCATGAATCTCTCTCTGTCTTAAGAGAAATCGAAAGAAGAAATACGAAAAAACCGCCATGTTTCCCACATTGCCAAGAATGGGGAGCAGAGCAATAGTAGAAACAAGAGCAATGTTAACTACAGCGTTCTTTTAGCAGTCCCAGGAGAGTTCAGAATTGACATCGAAATGCAGTCTACGTCACACATCTCGTTTTGTGCAACATCATACAGCGGCCCCATATTACCTTTTCGAGTGAATGTAGAAGTCAACGTTTACAACTCAAGTTTCCTGCTCAGTCAAAGACTGCAGTTGAAAAGCAACTGGTGATTCACCTTCTACGTGGCAAGGGGTAACTAGAAAACCAGGTGTTTTCATGAATCTCTCTCTGTCTTAAGAGAAATCGAAAGAAGAAATACGAAAAACCGCCATGTTTCCCACATTGCCAAGAATGGGGAGCAGAGCAATAGTAGAAACAAGAGCAATGTTAACTACAGCATTCTTTTAGCAGTCCCAGGAGAGTTCAGAATTGACATCGAAATGCAGTCTACGTCACACATCTCGTTTTGTGCAACATCATACAGAGGCCCCATATTACCTTTTCGAGTTGATGTAGAAGTCAACGTTTACAACTCAAGTTTCCTGCTCAGTCAAAGACTGCAGTTGAAAAGCAACTGGTGATTCACCTTCTGCGTGGCAAGGGGTAACTAGAAAACCAGGTGTTTTCATGAATCTCTCTCTGTCTTAAGAGAAATCGAAAGAAGAAATACGAAAAACCGCCATGTTTCCCACATTGCCAAGAATGGGGAGCAGAGCAATAGTAGAAACAAGAGCAATGTTAACTACAGCGTTCTTTTAGCAGTCCCAGGAGAGTTCAGAATTGACATCGAAATGCAGTCTACGTCACACATCTCGTTTTGTGCAACATCATACAGAGGCCCCATATTACCTTTTCGAGTTGATGTAGAAGTCAACGTTTACAACTCAAGTTTCCTGCTCAGTCAAAGACTGCAGTTGAAAAGCAACTGGTGATTCACCTTCTACGTGGCAAGGGGTAACTAGAAAACCAGGTGTTTTCATGAATCTCTCTCTGTCTTAGAGAAATCGAAAGAAGAAATACGAAAAACCGCCATGTTTCCCACATTGCCAAGAATGGGGAGCAGAGCAATAGTAGAAACAAGAGCAATGTTAACTACAGCGA
>NW_026948337.1:0-5000 GCF_035149785.1 Candoia aspera
TATACGCTATTGGAGCTGGAATTACCGCGGCTGCTGGCACCAGACTTGCCCTCCAATGGATCCTCGTTAAAGGATTTAAAGTGGACTCATTCCAATTACAGGGCCTCGAAAGAGTCCTGTATTGTTATTTTTCGTCACTACCTCCCCGCGTCGGGAGTGGGTAATTTGCGCGCCTGCTGCCTTCCTTGGATGTGGTAGCCGTTTCTCAGGCTCCCTCTCCGGAATCGAACCCTGATTCCCCGTTACCCGTGGTCACCATGGTAGGCGCAGAAAGTACCATCGAAAGTTGATAGGGCAGACGTTCGAATGCGTCGTCGCCGCCACGGGGGCGTGCGATCGGCCCGAGGTTATCTAGAGTCACCAAAGCGGCCGGGGCGAGCCCGGGTTGGTTTTGGTCTGATAAATGCACGCATCCCCGGAGGTCAGCGCTCGTCGGCATGTATTAGCTCTAGAATTACCACAGTTATCCGAGTAACGGTGGGAGCGACCAAAGGAACCATAACTGATTTAATGAGCCATTCGCAGTTTCACTGTCACGCCCGTGTGTACTTAGACATGCATGGCTTAATCTTTGAGACAAGCATATGCTACTGGCAGGATCAACCAGGTAGCCGCCGAAGCTGCGCGGGGGGTCGGAGCCGGAAGGCGGGCGGGTGGGCGGCGACGGCCCGCCCTGGGCGCCCGGCGCTGGGGGCTCCCGCGCCGCCGGGCCGAACCGGCGAGGACGGGGGGCCGACGGGGGCCCCCGGCCCGCCCGCCGGCCGCGAGCCGGCGGGCGAGACCTGGCCTTTCGGACGAAAGGCGAGCCGGCGGGCGGCGGGAGACGGGAGCGCGGGGCGAGGCGAGGCGAGCCGAACGCCGCCCGGTCGGCTCCGACGGGCCGCCCTCTCCGCCGCGCGGAGAGGGGACCGCGGCACTCACGGCGGTCGCGCCGGGGAGCGGGGCGCGGGCCCGCTTCCCCACGATCTCGCTGGGACGGTCGCTCTCGGGCGTGCCAGAGAAAAATCGCACCCTGGGAGAGGCGGGCGAACGCCGGAGGCGGCGCCTCGGCGCCGGGGAGGCGTGAGCCCCCCGCGAGCAGCCGGGCGCCCGGCGACGCGCGCGCCTCCCGCGGAGAAGGACGGCTGCGCCCGGCGCCGGGAGGCGCGGGGCCGACGGATCGGCTCGGCCGAGCGGAGCGGGGCAGGAGCGCGGACCCGCCGGAGAGCGGGTCGGAGCGCCCCGGGCAGGGAGAGGGTCGCCGAGGCGCGAGGGAGGAGGCCGCTCCGCCTGAGCGCCGACCCCGGAGGGCCGGCCCGCGGAGGTCCCTCCCCGAGGCGACGGCGTTGTCCGCGATCGATCGGGTGGAGAACACAGAGAGAGAGAGAGAGAGAGAGAGAGAGAGAGAGAGAAAGAGGAGTCGGGCCACGCACGCGCCGGGGGCCGTCCGGAAAAGAAGGAAAGGTGGACGGCCCGGGCCCGCGTCTCCCACGAACGAACGCCCCCGGGGGAGGCTGACGGCAGGGAGACGGGGCGGCGCGAGAACGGCCGCCGGGACCCGGAGCCGAGGGCCGCCCGCCGCCGGGAAGCCCCCACCGACCGCGCCGTCGCCGATCCCCGCGGGGAAGGGAGCGGCGCGGGGCTGCTCACCGCTGCTCGAAGGGTCCGGACACGACGGCGTACGCCGCGCCTCCTCCGCCCGCGGGTCGCGCGGGACGGAGGCGCCCGGGTGTCTTGCCGAGGGCCCTTCGCCGACGAGGGTCCCGACCGCCCGTGGGACGACGGTCCCGCCTCGGCGCCGGCGGCCGTAGCCGCGGCGGGGCGACGCCGGAGAGGTCCTCCGGACCCGGAGCCGGGCGCTCCCCACCGCCAGGGAAGGCGCCCCCTCGGCCACCCCTCGAGGGCGAGGGGCGAGCGGAGGCCGAGGCGCTCGCCGCTGCTCGGAGAGCGCGAGGGCGGCGTGCGCCGCGCCGTCCCCGCCCGCGGGTCACGCGGGGCGTGGAAGCGCGGGTGCCTTGCGGCCCTGTCGCGCGGAGGGGGACGGCGAAAGGCCCGCCCCCCCATCCCTCCGAGGGTCCGAAAGTCCCGGCGGGACGGCGGAGTCCCCCGCACGGACCCGAGGCCGACCCGCTCCGCAGGGGCCGGCCCCGCCCGCCTCCCCTCCCGTGGGCGCGTCGGCGGCCGGGAGAGACGGGACGGTCCGAGAACGGCCTCTCGGGACCCGGAGCCGGGCGCTTCCCGCCGCAGGGAAGCCCCCACCGACCGCGCCGCCACCCGTCCCCGCGGAGGACGGAGCGACGCGGGGCTGCTCGCCGCTGCTCGGCGGGGCGCGCTGGCCGACGTGCGCCGGCCCCGTCGCGGCCGGCGGGTCACGCCGGACGGAGGAGCGCGGTTGCCTTGCCGGCGCCGGCGGAGGGTTCCCAACCCCCGTCCCCGCAGAGGGTCCTTCGAGGCCCGGTGGCCTCCGGCGACGGCCCGCGCCCGTGGCGGGCCCCCCCCGCTGGAGGGGCCCTCCGACCCGCGGCCTCCTCAGGCGGGTGTGCTCGCGGCAAGGAGGCCGGGTGGGCGCGGGAACGGCCTTCGAGACCCGGAGCCGGAGGCGGCCCGCCGCCGGGCCGCCCCCACCCGGCCGCCCCCGCAGGGAGGACCGCCGGGGCGCTCGCCGCTGCTCGGAAGCGACCGCCGAGCGAGGCCGGCCCGGCCCGGCCGACGGGTCACGCCGGCCGGGAGAGCGCGGTTGGCTGGCCCGCGGTCGAGGATCGGGTAGACCCGCACCTCCGAGGGTCCTGAAAACCCAGTCGCCAGAAATCTCCGCGCACAAATCCTCTAAGGGCGCGAGTCGCCGGCGAGAGGCGAGGAGGCCGGGGCCGTCCGCCGGAGCGAGCGGGGACGCCGGAGCCCGAGCCCGGGCGCGATCGGCGAAGCCGTCCCCATCGACGCTTCCGGGTAGGCCGGGCCCTCCCGGCCGGACTTGGCGCCAGATCGGCCCGCGCCACCGCAGCCCGGCCGGGGCGGGCGGGGCGGAGCGTGGACGGGCGGGGCCGGCCCGGCGCCTTCGCCCTCCTCCCCCGACGGCCCGTCCCCCCCCGCCGCGTGGCGCGGGCGGTCCCGATCTACCTCGGTCCTCCGCCGAGGGCGGAGCGGAGGCCTCCGGGCGTCCGTAGGGCGCGGACGGCCACGGCCCCCGCCCCCCCCCACGACCCGGAAGGAGGCGGAGGAGGGCCGCGGCCTCGGGCCACGGGGAGAGGCGGAGCGGTCCCGGTCTACCGCTCCCGGCCTCCGCGGTGTGGCGGGCCGGGGCTCCGGGCGAGGGCGGCCGGCGAGGCCCGAGAGGGCCGCGCCTTCGGGCGGACGTTCCGGCGGGCCGGTCTACCGTGACCCGGGGGGCGCGCGGGGCGGGCCTTCCGCGAGCCGGTTTCGCTCGGCCCGCCCGTCCGTCCGGAGGCCCGCCGCGGGCCCCGGTCTACCTCCCTCTCCGGCGCCCGGGCGGAGCGGGAAGGCGCCCGGGCGGTGCGGCCACGGGGGAAGGGGGGGGGCGGGGAGGAGGAGGCGCGGCGGCGGCGGCGTCCCTTCGAGAGACGCCGGTCTACCCTTTCCGCCGTACCCCGCGGCCGCCGGGCGCCCAAGTGCCGGCCCGCGCGCCGGTCTACCCGGAGCGAGTCGCGGCGGCGCCCCCGTCCAGCGACGCCGGTCTACCCGGAGCGAGGAGCGGAGGCGCTTCCCTTCCCTTCCGGCGGGCCGGTCTACCGTTACCCGGGGGGCGCGCGGGGCGGGGCGGGGCGGGCCTTCCGCGAGCCGGTTTCCCTCGGCCCGCCCGTCCGTCCGTCCGAAGACGGGCATCCGGCCCGTCCCTTCCCGCGCGGCCGCCCGAAGAGGTCCGCCGCGGGCCCCGGTCTACCTAACTCTCCGGCGCCCGGGCGGTGCGGCCACGGGGGAAGGGGGGGCGGGGAGAGGGAGGCCCCGCCCTTCCCCCGGGGGGGGGGGAGGGGAGGGGTCTCGTTCGTACCGAGGGGTTTTTTTTCCGCCGGCGTCTGGCGCGCTTTTCCCAATTTCTGAGTGAGTACCCCCCCCATTTGCCACCCCTTTGTTTTCAGAAGCAAACAAAACCAAACCCAAAACAGAACAAAACAAAAGGCTTCCTGAGGCTGGCAAAACCTAAATGCTGGAGCTTTCTCTTCCCCTGTAAGACTTCGTATTATCTCAAAAGGCGAGAGCCCCAGTCTTTCGGATGTCTGAATACTTATTCTCAGGAGAGCAATTGGCAAGGCCTGGGGCCACCTCCTCCATTTCGCCTCCTGAGCCAATTTTGCCACTGCCCTCTTTAAGAGCCCATTAGCCTTTTCTCAATCCATGTCCACCATGAAGAGTTGTAAACCCCACACAACCAGCAGCAATTAAGATCGTTAGCCTGACAAGCTATTTTCTGAGTTAAAGCTATTAAGGTGTCAAATTCCACACACCCCCTTCAGTAGTTGTTCATCAGTCCACTCGTGACTCAGGCGCCAGCCTCTAAGGCTAACAAATTCAAACCAGTGGATTAACCGTAGTTCCCATACTACAGGTAGGCTGGATTTCAGAATTGTATCTTAATGCCTTTTCGTATGGAAATATAAATTCCCTATTGTTCTAAATTGAGTGCATCTTCAAAGCTTCCCTTGAACCCTGTGGACTCTCTTTTCCAGGTTCAGGGACCCGTATGGTCATCAAAACTACAAAGGTAAAATTAGACAAAAAAGTTCAGGCGCATTTTTTTTTTTCTTTTTCTGCACAGTCCAGTGTCCGGCAGTATTTGGGCAACGCCGGTGTCTCCTTTAGGGTTTCTCCCAACTCAGTCGCTGACTCCCCTCCCTCTGGTTTAACTCGATTTCCAGACTTCAAAGGATGCGTCTGCTGTTCCAACAGTTGGACTCTGCGTTCCTGTAGATAGGGAGACAAGGACAAGACTTGCGCAGATAACTGTTTCAAATACTTGCAGACAAATTTCTTCCCCCATGGCATGCATGTCTCCTAACTTCTCCACC
>NW_026948337.1:17500-20000 GCF_035149785.1 Candoia aspera
CGGGGCGGGCGGGGCGGAGCGTGGACGGGCGGGGCCGGCCCGGCGCCTTCGCCCTCCTCCCCCGACGGCCCGTCCCCCCCCGCCGCGTGGCGCGGGCGGTCCCGATCTACCTCGGTCCTCCGCCGAGGGCGGAGCGGAGGCCTCCGGGCGTCCGTAGGGCGCGGACGGCCACGGCCCCCGCCCCCCCCCACGACCCGGAAGGAGGCGGAGGAGGGCCGCGGCCTCGGGCCACGGGGAGAGGCGGAGCGGTCCCGGTCTACCGCTCCCGGCCTCCGCGGTGTGGCGGGCCGGGGCTCCGGGCGAGGGCGGCCGGCGAGGCCCGAGAGGGCCGCGCCTTCGGGCGGACGTTCCGGCGGGCCGGTCTACCGTGACCCGGGGGGCGCGCGGGGCGGGCCTTCCGCGAGCCGGTTTCGCTCGGCCCGCCCGTCCGTCCGGAGGCCCGCCGCGGGCCCCGGTCTACCTCCCTCTCCGGCGCCCGGGCGGAGCGGGAAGGCGCCCGGGCGGTGCGGCCACGGGGGAAGGGGGGGGGCGGGGAGGAGGAGGCGCGGCGGCGGCGGCGTCCCTTCGAGAGACGCCGGTCTACCCTTTCCGCCGTACCCCGCGGCCGCCGGGCGCCCAAGTGCCGGCCCGCGCGCCGGTCTACCCGGAGCGAGTCGCGGCGGCGCCCCCGTCCAGCGACGCCGGTCTACCCGGAGCGAGGAGCGGAGGCGCTTCCCTTCCCTTCCGGCGGGCCGGTCTACCGTTACCCGGGGGGCGCGCGGGGCGGGGCGGGGCGGGCCTTCCGCGAGCCGGTTTCCCTCGGCCCGCCCGTCCGTCCGTCCGAAGACGGGCATCCGGCCCGTCCCTTCCCGCGCGGCCGCCCGAAGAGGTCCGCCGCGGGCCCCGGTCTACCTAACTCTCCGGCGCCCGGGCGGTGCGGCCACGGGGGAAGGGGGGGCGGGGAGAGGGAGGCCCCGCCCTTCCCCCGGGGGGGGGGGAGGGGAGGGGTCTCGTTCGTACCGAGGGGTTTTTTTTCCGCCGGCGTCTGGCGCGCTTTTCCCAATTTCTGAGTGAGTACCCCCCCCATTTGCCACCCCTTTGTTTTCAGAAGCAAACAAAACCAAACCCAAAACAGAACAAAACAAAAGGCTTCCTGAGGCTGGCAAAACCTAAATGCTGGAGCTTTCTCTTCCCCTGTAAGACTTCGTATTATCTCAAAAGGCGAGAGCCCCAGTCTTTCGGATGTCTGAATACTTATTCTCAGGAGAGCAATTGGCAAGGCCTGGGGCCACCTCCTCCATTTCGCCTCCTGAGCCAATTTTGCCACTGCCCTCTTTAAGAGCCCATTAGCCTTTTCTCAATCCATGTCCACCATGAAGAGTTGTAAACCCCACACAACCAGCAGCAATTAAGATCGTTAGCCTGACAAGCTATTTTCTGAGTTAAAGCTATTAAGGTGTCAAATTCCACACACCCCCTTCAGTAGTTGTTCATCAGTCCACTCGTGACTCAGGCGCCAGCCTCTAAGGCTAACAAATTCAAACCAGTGGATTAACCGTAGTTCCCATACTACAGGTAGGCTGGATTTCAGAATTGTATCTTAATGCCTTTTCGTATGGAAATATAAATTCCCTATTGTTCTAAATTGAGTGCATCTTCAAAGCTTCCCTTGAACCCTGTGGACTCTCTTTTCCAGGTTCAGGGACCCGTATGGTCATCAAAACTACAAAGGTAAAATTAGACAAAAAAGTTCAGGCGCATTTTTTTTTTTCTTTTTCTGCACAGTCCAGTGTCCGGCAGTATTTGGGCAACGCCGGTGTCTCCTTTAGGGTTTCTCCCAACTCAGTCGCTGACTCCCCTCCCTCTGGTTTAACTCGATTTCCAGACTTCAAAGGATGCGTCTGCTGTTCCAACAGTTGGACTCTGCGTTCCTGTAGATAGGGAGACAAGGACAAGACTTGCGCAGATAACTGTTTCAAATACTTGCAGACAAATTTCTTCCCCCATGGCATGCATGTCTCCTAACTTCTCCACCAAGAATTCCAAGATAGAGTCACCCATCTCAAATGGACTGACCGCTAGTCTGTTCTTAGGAGCAATCCAGAGACTTAGTATTGTCACTAAAAAGGCCTGTGTCCATGTTAATCCTGCCTTTGGTCCTAGCCCCCCTCCAAGTGTCCGTTTAGCCTATAAAGAAAGAGCCTTTCACCCATTCCCGTTCGTACCGAGGGTTTGTTTGTTTTTGCGTCGGCGTCCGGCGCGCTTTCCCCGTTCTCGGCCGCCTTTGCGCTCGCGTCCGTCACGTTCGCCGTCCGGACGAGACGACGTCGTGGCGGTTCGCTTGCCGTGGTGCCGACGCGTGTGTCGGCCGGGAGGGTGCCGCCGGGAAGCTCGTACCGGAAACGGGGCCGGATGGCGCCGGGCGGGCCCGTGTTTCGGCCAGCTCGTAAAACGTCAAGGCCGTCTCGCCCGTCGATCGGCGGCGGCGCTCGTCGGGAGGAGCGCCCGGGAACGCGAGGGA